>NC_091471.1:141488321-141785821 GCF_036971445.1 Narcine bancroftii | reverse complement strand
TAACCCAATTTAACTCCCTTTCTAATTCTAAGCACATGTGTATGTAATGTGTGTGTAAATTTAAGAAAGCTCTTTGGTTCACAGTTCAACCTCACTTCTCATTCTTCCAAGTTCTCTGGTTGCAAGCAATTCTTATACTGTGCACAGAATTTAACATGTATAAAGTTCACCAGGCTTGGTGCTTGAAAGGTAAATGGTTACCACTCAGGAAGGTTCTTGTAGGTTTGCAGAGAGAGATTTGTTGTTCCAGAATTTCCACCATTAGTCACCTCAATGTCTTGCTGATGAAACTTGCCCCATCAGGGTTCTCCAGATGATAACCTCTTTCCTTCAGGCTACTACAGAGTTGTTTTCTGTTCCTCTTATTCCAAGAGAAACATCAGACAGATACCACTTCCAGCCATCTGCCGCTCTGGAGCTTCTGTTTCAGTTCCCACAAGCTTCTCCTGGCTGACACTGTTCAATCTCTCCCTCTCTCTGAGATTCCAACTGCCAGCCACATGTCCTTCTCTCTCTCACTTGCAAAACCTACACCTTCTCCAGCAAACAATAGGAGTCAGTCTTCTAGTCCCATCTGTTGTTTTAGGTAAACAAACCTCTCAATGACCTCTGAATGAGCACTTTGTAGAGAGGTCAAAAGCCTTGCAAAAATTTCCAACACAGACGACCTGACCCCAGTTGTTCTTACAAGACAATAGCCTATTCATTTCATGACATCATTTCAATTAGCACCTACTTGTGAAATGTGCACAGCATTCTCCATAGTTTCTGTAAAGTCACGGAATATGAATTCTGCAGTATTTCAAATAAGATCTGTTTTAAAGTGTGTGTATGTATGTAACCTCTAATTTTACCAATTTTTCTCCCAAAAACATCTCCAAATATTCCATCACAGTGGATGTGAACCCAAGTCAATGGTGCTGTAATAGCAATGTGCTAAGCACTATCTACTTAAAAATTTACATTAGATGCATTCACCTGATAGCAAACATTTTCTTCTTTTAACCTGCAATTGGTTAAATATTCATGAAATTACAACAATCAGCCCATATCTGTAGCGACATGGAGATTCTAATTCAAAAGGTGAATTTGTGTAAATTTATTTCTAAAATGTATTACGTATTCCAAAGTGAGGGTCGGAAGCCAGGTTTACATAGCTCGAGAAAGAGATTGGAGTCGGACGTGGGTACAGCAATCAATGAAGAGTGGTGGCAAGACCTATGTCTGGAAAGAGTGATGGAGGTCATCAAAGCCAGATACCGGTTGGTGCAGCATAGCTTCCTGCACCCGTTGTACATTACACCGCAAAAATTACACAAATCAAAACTGGAAATTTCAGAGATTTGCTTTAGATGTGGTGTAGAGGTACGAACTTTCATCCACTCTACCTGGCTATGTATAAAGGTGAGACCCTTCTGTGAAGACCTGGGAAACATTCTGGGAAAAATTACAAAAGTGGATTTTCCATGGGAACCAGGGTTGTACCTCCTGGGGAATATTGGAAGTGTATAGTTTAGAATGGCCAAACACCAGATTTGTTTGTGAAGGTCACCTTGGCAATAGCCAGGAAGTGTATAGTGGTTTTGTGGAAGTCCAACTCCCAACTAAATATTACACGATGGAATATGGAAATACAGACTTGCATTCCCTTGGAGAAAAATCACATGTAACCTAAAGAAAAAACATAGGACCTTCATTGGAGTATGGCAACCTTAAATGAGATATATTGGCACTCAGTTGAACTAGTCCCCCTTTCTAAAGATAAAGATACTGTAATAATTAGTCCCCAGAAGGAAAAGGAGGGTAACTAATAATACAGAATATGACGCACTTAGAGTTAATTGTGATTGAAGGGCCCATCGGTGTGTGTATTATTGTATTAACATAAGTCATTCAATGGTATGTTATATTATGGGGAGAGGGTGGAAGTGGGGGGGAAAGGGGTTAAATGTAGACTGTATATTTGCAGGAATGTTTTAAAATTGAATGATTTGTTATGTTTGTGAGTCTGTGAAAATCATAAATAATAAATTCAAAAAGAAACAATCAAACCATATCACAGAACAATGTAAGAAAGTGGATATGTTGCTTTAGCTCTCAAGACTCATAGGAGGGTAGGCTCAGGGTTTAGGCGGGAATCCAGGGTTATATATGGGTAGATGGGGCGGAGCCAGCCATCAGTATAACACACAACCAGTGAATCTCAGTTCACTGCATTCACCCCTTCCTGCAGAATTTAGGGTCTGTGGATGAAGACAGAGAACATGGATTCAGAAAAAAAATCCAAAAATATAAAATTATTTACAAAATTAAGTAATGGGGTCCTGAAGATCCTGGTGGAGCACCTATGTACAGGAGGGCCTTGGACTCCTTAAGTCTCCTGGTCCTCTTGAGAAGGAGGAATGGCAGGTGGGGTCTCTGCCTCTATGGTGGAGGGGGATGCGTTTTCCTCTGAACCGGTTTCCCTGAGGCCCTGACTGGGGGTGGTGGGAATGAGCTCCATGGATCGCAGAGCACTTGAGGTAACGGACCCTCTGTTCCAGCAGGTGTCAGGTCCCTGATGGAGACTGTGTCCTCCCTGCCATCCGGGTTCTCCACATAGACATACATGGGATTGGCTTGGAGCAGTTTCACCCTTTCCACTAGGGGGTCAGTTTTGCTTCTCTTCACGTGATTCCTGAGAAGGACCAGATTAGGAGTGGTGAGCCAGGTTGGGAGTGTAGTTCCCTATCCTGACCTTTTGAAATTGAATAGGAGCTCATGAGGAGTAGCATTGGTCGTGATACACAGTAGCGACTGAAATGGAATGGAGCGCCATAAGAAGGACTTCCTGTCAGCGTGAGACTGGAAGGCCTCTGGACTTCAGGGCCAGTTTGATAGCCTTCCAGACCTTGGCTTTGTAGCTCATAGTCCTGCTGGATGCCAGGCTCCTCGGCAGCAGGTACTAATGTAGCTCATCATTCATAAAGGATGAGCCCTGGTCACTATGAATATAGCTGGGATTCCCAAACAGGGTGAAAATGGAGTCTAGGGTCTTTATGACTGATGAAGTGGACATGTCTGGACATGGAATGGTGAATGGGAAGCAGGGGTACTCATGAATGATGGAGAAGAAGAAAATGTTCCCATTCATGGACAGGAGAGGTCTCTTAAAATCGACACTGAGCCATTCGAAGGGCCTGGATGACTTGAACAGGTGCACCTTTGCGGGGCGGTAGAAGTGTGGCTTGCACTCCCCGCAGACCTGGCAATACCTGGTCATTTCCATGACATCTTCTATGGAGTAGAGCAGATTGCGTTCCTTGACAAAAATGCCATGTGGGTAACCCCGGGTGGCAGAGCTCATTATGCAGAGACCGCAGTTGGCTGGTGTGTGCAGAAGCACAGCTTCCTCTGGATAAGGCATCTGGAGGGTCATTAAGAGCTCCTGGCCGATAGGCAATGTCATAATTGTAGGTTGAGAGCTCGATCCTCCATCTCGCAATTTTATCATTTTGGTTTTTCCCCTCTTGATATTATTAAACATAAATGTGACTGAGGGCTGGTCAGTGAGGAGCATAAATTTCCTACCAGCTAGTTAGCATCTCCAGTGCCTTACAGCTTCAGTAATGGCTTGAGCCTCCTTTTCCACAGAGCTCATGGCTTTGTCATGTCCAAGGAAAAAAATGCAACTGGCCTGCCCACCTGTTTGAGGGTAGTGGACAGGGCTACATCCGAAGCGTCACTTTCCACCTGGAAAGGTACATTCTCGTCCACCACGTGCATGGCAGCTTTCGCAATATGGTTTCAGAGGAAGTTAAAAGCCATTTGGGCTTCAGCCAAGAGGGGGTAAATAGTGGCTTTTAAGAACAGGCAAACCTTATCAGCATATTGAGGGATCCACTGGGCATAACAGACATCTCCTCAAAGCCTTTGTGGTCCTGGGAATGGGGAGCTCTAACAGGGGGCGCATCCTATTGGGATCGGGGCCAATTTTGCCATTCTCCACCACATGGCCAATGACAGCCAGATGTTTAGACCTGAACACGCATTTATCAGAGTTATAAATGAGGTTCAGGGCTTTTGCCATGTAGAGAAAATTCTGGAGGTTGGCGTCATGGTTTTCCAAGGTATGGCCACAGATGGTGATGGTATCAAGGTAGAGGAAGGTAGCCTTCAACCCATACTCGTCAACCATCTGTCCATCTGCCTCTGGAAGATAAAAACCCTATTAATAACAGCGAAAGGGACCCTCCAGAATTGATAGCCTCAAATGCTGTGTATAGATGGGCCTCAGAATATATTGACAGCTGGTGATAAGCAGCTTTCAGATCGATGGTCGAATAGACCCGATACTGTGCAATATCATTCACCATGTCCAAAATTTGAGGGAGGGATATGCATCCAGGAGTGTGTACTGATTAATGGTTTGGCTATAGTCAATTACTCGCCTGGACTTGTTTTCCCCTTTTACCACTACCACTTGCACTTTCCATGGGCTGATGCTAGGTTCGATGATGTGTCTTAGACTGCATGAAATCTCGGTCTGCTGTGCTGTACCTCTTGCTCTTGGTAGCAATAGGTTTGTAGTCTAAGGACAGATTCGGAATGAGAGGTGGGAGGTCGATATACAGTGTGGAGAGGCTACATGTGGGTTCTGATTTTACAGGGGGAGGGGACCAGAATACTCCAAGGTCAAGCTTTTAAGGTGACACAGGAAATCCAAACCCAACAACACTGGAGCACATAATTCATTAAGTACATACAGGCGTATATTACAAAATACGCCCCCCCACCCCCTCAAATGACAAATGTACTATACAATGTTGTTGAATGCACATAGAGTGTGACGGAGTCGCGAGGAATATGCAGTAATTGGATGGATACATCTTTAGGTTCTATTCTTGCACAGTCTGAGAGTCTATGAAGCTTTCAGTAGACCCTGTGTCGATTATGCATTTAGTGGAATGTCCGTTTACCTCCACAGTCTCTATGGAATTGCTGAACTAGTGAGGTCTGTCCTGATCAAGAACCATCGAGGCTAGGACCACAGAGACTCCATCCTCACTTGAATGGCCCCCACCATCTTGGGTTGCCTGCGGGTATGATGGCATTGACCTTGTGGCATGGCAAAATGGCCACCCTCCTTCCTCCTCTGATGAGGATGGCACCAAATTTGAATTTGAGTCATGGCAAGATGGCCACCGAGCCTTTTCGCCCCATTTCCTCACTGCCACCCTCCATCAGCATGCAGTACAGCAAGTGGGTTCAGGTGAATTTGGGGCAGGTGGCTGTAATGGAAGATTTAAACCATGTTTTTTACTTTTGCAGCCTTTGCTTCTGCAAGGCTGAGAACCTTCTTGTTTTTTAGAATCAGCAGACACAAGCTAAATTCCACCGAGGGGCCAAAGATTCAGTTATCTGACGAAAGGACATCTGTGTACCAAGAACATTTAATCTTCCTGCTTGTTTTGGTCACAGACTGTCAGAGGCCTAACCTTGATGCAAAATAAACCATTGTATTCAAAGTGATAATCTGAAAATTATGTTATTCGATAGAAGCCTAGCATGCTAGCTTGCTTGCTTATCTTTCTTTCTGTGCTGGGAATAGGTGCTTGGGTAAGCAATTTTTGGGTAATATAAGCCGTGGTCCCGCTGCTGAAGTTTGAGACTCTCCGAGAGGTGGCAACATCTCTCAGCAAGAAGAAGAACTTCTAGAGTCTAGCCAACGTCCCAGTCAGGGGAGGTGGAGAAGCTGCTACCGGCGCGCTGATAACCTACTACAAGTGTGCGGTCGTTTCCCCGCTTCAGCAGTTGGGACCAATCCAGGTGTTGATAAGTATAATTGGGAAGGGCTTGCATATTGTAGTTTGATATCAGCTTTAGAATTTGTAATAAGGATTTGTATGACCTTAAGTGCTTTCGGCGTGTGTGTCTATTTTCTTTCGGTAGCTCAAACACTGTGAGCAATCAAAAACGAACAAAGTGAGAGGTACAAGTTTACCCAGGACAGTGGCTTGGGGCTGGAGACAGATCTGGGAGTGGAGCAGGCTGAGGGCTTACCTTTGCATGGGAAACCTTCACCCAAGGCCCTTTCTTGCCACAAATGAAACACACTGAGTCCTTAGCCAGGCAACACGACTGGGGATGCTGGCTTTTGCCACGGAAAAAATACTCCCTAGAGTGGGAGGGCTCACTAGCATGGGAAAGTGGCAGCCTTTAGGACTGGGGTAGCCGGAGCAGCTGGTCCTTGGAAGGGGTCACCTGGGTGAGCGACCTCACTGGCTTTGAGGTCAACATTTTTGAGCTTGACCTGTTCCAACGATTTGGCCAGTCCAATGTGGCTAGCCAGGTCCTTCTAACCTGACTTGAGCATTCACTGCCTCTTGTACCTCGAGCAGACCCCCACGACTAGAGTGTCCCAGACCTGTTCTTCTTTACGAATGCAGCCCGTAGCTGCACCGTACCTTCATTTCTTGGCAAGTATCCACAGATCCAGCAGGTAGTCATCGGTGGTCTCTCCTGGCCATTGGCAATGTAGAGCGAGTCAGTGCCTCTCTAGGACTTCGTTTTGCAACTTCAGGTACTGAGTCTTCAAAATCTCAATGGCAGCGTCATATGTAATTCAGTCCCTGATGACTACATACCCTTTCATTCCTACCCTCAAAACGAGTGCAGACCTCTTGAGCTCATCGGTGTGGAAGAAGTCTCTGGTCATGTTCAGGTAGGCCTGGAAGCAGTCTAGCCAGTACGTGAACTCCTCAGCCACATTGGGGGACAGAGGGTCTACCAGCAGTATACCTGGCTTGAGCAGCGCTTCCATCGTTTGGGGAATGAGCTAATAAAATTGTAGCATGAATAAAAGCTCTCACGACTGGAGGGAGAACATACGCTTTTATTAACTTATAACTAAAGGTAGGGTCTTGCAGTGGTCTTCAGAGGGGCTCAGGGTTTAGGTGGGAAACCAGGGTTATATATGCGTAGATGGGGGGGAACCAACCATCATCACAACATACCAGCAGTGAATCTCAGTTCACTGCAGCATGTGGTCTTCTCTCTTTGATCATGTATTTTGGGTGAGCTCTCCAATGTAGCAGTGAGTAATAAACAGTGAGGAGTGGCAGAGAGTGGCAGCATAAGCCTTGAGTAACTCAGAGGGGAGCAAGCTTGACCTGCATGGCTATAGCAGGCCAGGTACCATTCAAGATGCGCGAGGTTATACTTCTGCTTGTGGGAAGTCATGCATTTTAATGAATGAAAATGCATTTTGATATCAGCCCTGCAAATCTTCTGCTATTCTCAGATTCAATTGCAGAAATTTGATTTCCATTGACTCATTCCATTTAACATTTCATGTGGTTTTATTTCTTAACAACTTTCCTCTCACAATGGGATCAACTCCTTGCATTCAAACATGGTTTCCCAAGATTATCACTCATTCACAACTAAAAAAAAGGTAATTCCACACTCTCACAAGGGAAGTCTCTTCATTTAGTGACTACTACCAGAGAGAATTGCTGGTTGATTATGAATATGGACCAATTCTGAGTGTCCATTCAGCTATTGCGTCCTTTGAAATGTGTGTGATCTTCAGTTGTTTCACACAAAGCATTGTATATGTACAATCAGATGATAATAAACTTGAATATTCCATAGGGTGAGAAAAAATGTCTTAGCACTTACACATATAAAGGTACACGTACAAAAAATGCGAAAGAACAGTGAATGAAATTGCAAATCATGATACAATTTTATACAATTAGACACAAAAGAATAAATACATCTAAAAAAAAGGCACACAATGAATTGAGGACAGCTTTGTACAAGGGACCACAAGTGTCTTGAAGAGAGGTCAGTAATTAGGAAAGCAAAGAAGAACTAAAAATCACATTATCGACATGTACAAAATGGAAAACATGTAGTGAAATATTTGGAGATTACATTAACATAAAAGATGCATTATGTTTGCAATAAACTGTCAGTCAGGCTGTAATCACAGTGAAAAATGACAAAAGTAATAGTTTTGTTTTATAATCTACCAGGAAGAATTAATGAAAAATAGAGATTACAAATCAGAAAAAATATTTAAACGAGAAGTATTCACGAGCTATTCCCACTCAAAAAGTGGTAAACCCTCTGGTACAGACAGGCTGGAGTCAAGTGAATTAAAAGTAGATAAACACCTAATCTCTGAGCAACCTCCCAAATGCAACTTTAAGCAGCAGATGAAATGTGGCAGAGTTTGCCAGCACCCTGGAATTATCCCAAATCCAGGAAGCCAAGAGTGACCATAATCTTGATCTGCAGGGGCAAATCAGACCAAGTGTGTGTTCAACACTTTGCTGGACAATGTAGAATGTTACAGACTCCAGTGAGGACAAAATGTACAGTTTGAAAGTTGATCTTTTTAATACCACTGTTTCAGAAGAAATGGGTTAATTAAATGTTATTGTCTGTGTATACATAGGACAAAAAAAATGAATTTAGAGGGCTTCACACCTGAAAGAAATTTATCATTGAAATCCACGTCAAATTTCATGATATGGCAAAGTATTTGTCTCTATTGTTAAACCAATTTTAAACAATTTTCCAAAGGTGTACAAGTAAGCTCAGCTCAATGGCTCCCCCAGCCCTGAATGCAGCTGGCTGAAAGCGGATGTTAAAGGGTCAGGTTGCTGATCACAGCTGACACTGGGCAGGAGCTGGAGCATGCTCAGAGCCCCATCCTGCGCATCTGTGTCCTTCAGGTGGCCAGCGCTGTGCTTTAAACGCTGCCACCTGAATGGCAATTTAAAGGGCCGCTTCTGCCTCTTCAGGTGTAGAATGCACCTGAAAAAGCCTTATGTTTCAAAAGCTCCAGTACTACCTCTTTCTTAATCACTATAGTCTCCATATATACCCATTTTGCTTCCTTTACTCTGCATAGTTCAACATCCTTCTCCTCAGTAAATACCGAGGAAAATAAATTGTTCAAGACCTCCCCCATCTCTTTTGGCTCCACACACATTTGTCCTTTCTGATTCTCTATTGGACCAATTTTATCTCTCACTTTCCTTTTGCTATTTACATATTTGTAGAAACCCTTTGGATTTATTTTCATCTTGCTTGCTATAGCCACCTCATACCTTCTTTTAGCTTTTCTAATTTCTTTCTTAAGATTCTTTTTACATTCAGTATATTACCCAAACATCTTTTTTCCCTGTTTCTTATATTTATTGTAGTACTCCCTCTTTTTTCGATCCAAGTTTCCAATATCCCTTGAGAACCAAGTCTCTCTCAAACTTTTGACCTGACCTTTCAACCTAACAGGTTTATAAAGATTTTGTACTCTTAAAACCTCTTCTTTAAAAGACCCTCCATTTCTCTATTACATCCTTTCCAGAAAACAAATTGTCCCAATCCACCCCTTGTAAATCCTTTCGCATCTCCTCAAACCTAGCTTTTCCCCCCTCAAAAACCTCAACTCTAGGCCCAGACCTATCCTTTTCCATTGTTACCTTGAATCTAATGGCACCATGATCACTGGACCCGAAGTGCTCCCCCACACATACCTGTCACCTGACCCATCTCATTCCCCAACAGTAAATCCAACACAGCTCCCTCTCTAGTTGGTACCACCACGTATTGATGTAAAAAGCTATCCTGCACACATTTTACAAACTCCAACCCATCCAGCCCTTTCACGGTATGGATTTCCTGATCAATATTCGGAAAATTTAAATCCCCCACAATCACTACCCTGTGTTTATTACAAATATCTGCTATCTCCCTACTAATTTGTCCCTCTAATTCACGTTCCCCACTCGGTGATCTATAATATACCCCTTATACCCCTATAATTGTAACTTCCCCTTTCCCATTCCTCAATTCCACCCAAAGAGCCTCCCTGGACAAGCCTTCTATTCTATCACACCTAAACGCTGCTGTAATATTTTCTCTAACAAGTAGTGCAACCCAACCCCTCTTGCCCCCCCTCCCCCGGTTCTATCACACCTAAAGCAAATAAATCCAGGAATATTTAGCTTCCAGTCACATCCCTCCTGTAACCATGTTTCACTAACCACTACCACGTCAAACTTCCAAGTGTCAATCCATAGCTTCAGCTCATCCACCTTCCTTACAATGCTCCTAGCATTAAAATATATGCATTTTAGAGATTTCCCACTTTTTACTTCCTGTAGGCCCCTATCTTTACCAACAACTCTCTTATGATCTTTTGCAATCGACCTCTGTCCATCTTTATATAGAACATCCCCCTTTTCTATCACCTGCCTTTCCCCCCTCAAACACTGTCTACAAGCTTTCTCTGATTGCATTCTAACCTTCTCCTTGCTGTTCTCCTTCATTTGGTTCCTTCCCCCCAGCCATTCTAGTTTAAAGTCTCTTGAGTAACCCTAGCAAACATCCCCGCCAAAATCCTGGTCCCCCTGGGGTTCATATGAAACCCATCCTTTTTGTACAGGTCACACCTATCCCAAAATGGTCCCAGTGATCCACAAACTTGAATCCCTGCCCGTTGCCCCACCCCTTCAGCCATCCGTTCATCTTCCATCTCATTCTATTCCTGCTCTCACTGTTGCGTAGCACAGGCAGTAATTCCGAGATTACTCCCTTTATGGTCCTTCTTTCTAACTGTCTACCTAACTCTCTGTACTCACTTTTCAGGACCTCTTCTCTATTCCTCGCTATGTCGTTGGTATCTACATGTACCATGACTTCTGTCTCATCTCCTTCCCCCTTTAGGATGTCCTGGACTTGAACAGCAGCATCCAAACCACCATCCAGTTCTCCTTGCTCTGTCCACAGAAATCCCTATCTGTACTCCTGACTATTGAGTCCTCTATGACTATTGCCCTCCTCTTCCTTTCCCTACCCTTCTGAGCCTCAGAGGCTGATCCAGTGCCAGAGGCACAGCCACTGTTGCCTTCCCCAGCTGGGTTATTTCCCCCAACAGTACCCAAAGAGGAGTACCTGTTGTTGAGGGTCACAGCCATAGGGGTCCTCTCTACCACCTTACTATTCCTCTTCCCTCTCCTAACCATGACCCACCTGTCCTCTTCCCGTGGCCCTGGCATGACCACCTGACTGTAACTCCTATCTATGACGACCTCACTCTCCCTGACCAGAGCGAGGTCATCGAGCTGCAGCTCTAGTTCCCCAACATGATTCCTCAGGAGCTGCAGTTCAGCACACCTGGTGCAGATATGGACGTCAGGAAGGCTAGAAGACTCCGTGATTTCCCACATCTGACACAGAGAACAGCAAACTACTCTCACACTCATCCCTTCTCCCTCCTCCTTCCTCAAATAAGTAGAAATTATATTAACTTATATTTCTACATGTGGTGTCAATGTGATGCTGAGACTTAAAACAACAGCAAACTTAATAATCATTTTATGTTATAAAATTATATTTTGCATATAGTCAACAAATAAGTTTGAACATAGCTAAATGTGAGGTACATCTTAATACAAAAAAAATGAGGCTGTATCAAATTACTTGCCAAATGGGCACTTAAAGTGAATTGGAATACCAATATTGTGAAGTAATGATTCATTTACTGATAAATCATTCCTTACTCATCAGTTAACTATGTGGTTTCTTTCTTTTTGAATCTTTCTTTTATTGGTTTTTACAAATAAATACAAAGGTAAGACTATATCTCATTTGTAAGAATGAGAACATTTAATCACATTAAAAACATTTACATCAAATGAAAATAAGACATAAAAGGTCACCACGTATTTTCAAATTTCACTGATGAATCAAATGCATGATTTCTTATTTTTATGAACTTAAACAGGACATAATATGAGAAAACTATTAAAACATTAGTGGTTTTTAGACTGCAGGTATGTAACGACACAATCATGGAATTTTGCCTCTACGTGAGCAGTCTAAAAAGGAATATGCAAGAAATTGGAGTCAATTCCTGCACCGCAGTGTATCCTGCAGAACCCTTACAACTTTTTGGAGGAAGCCTGCAGTGTAAATCATACTGAAAAAATTTGTTGTCAGTCACTCACTCTGCTGCACGTCCAACGATTGGGACAATTGCACTTAAGTATGTGCAGTCTAAAAAGAGGCCCTGTGTGAATGACCACATGGGCAGAAATTATGTTAATTTTTTTTCAGCAATTTTCCCTACATTTCAATCTAAAAAACATGACTGTTGGAGGTCTAGAGTATTTACATTTGAATAAGATGACTCTTTTAATCAACAATGTAGAAAAGGCCACAACCCATTGCACAGCTACAGAAAAACTCCCTCTGTCTGGTTCAATAGCCCCAAAAAGAACAGTTATTGGATTTGGTCGTAGCTCCACCTCAAATACAGTTGAAAAGATATTAAAAAATTCTTTCTAATAGATTTCTAAGGATTGCAAGACCAAAACATATCTGTCAATGTAGCAATCTCAGATTTGCCTCTGTCACAAATAGATTTAATATTAGAAAAGATACAAGCCAGCTTATCTTTGGACATGTAGCGGGCCGAACAACAGTACAGTTGGACAGGCCGAATCATTGTCCCAGTTGTCCAACACAAGGCGCTGGCACTCCTTCCTTCCAAGAAGCCCACGGTTGGTGACATGCGTTACCCAGGGGACAGCACCGCTTCCGTGTTGCATGCCACTAGATGGGGAGTGATGCTGTGACATGCTAATGTTATTTCCTAAGGCCAGCAAGATTCTCACAGGAAGTGGGTGGTCTCCTCGAGGAGCACAAGGAATTCAAAAATAAAGTTCAGGTACTGGTTCACCTTGTGCTATGTGGATGTCTCTCATTTCAGTAGCCTGCCATTAACAGATGCTACAGTGGTGACCCCAATGGTTCCCACCTCGAACATGACAAAATGCAGGATGCTACTACCATTTCAGTCACAACGGCTGCGACCAACGCTGTGACGTGCATTCACCACCCTTCTGGGCAAATCAGCTCAGGAATTGGTTACAAATGACAGAGTCACAGTTCCAGATCAAAGGCATTGTCTCGGAGGATACCAAGTTCTGGTATATCGTCACCACTCTGGATGCCACTACCTCAGGAAAAAGTAAGCTCCATGTGGAAAATCCTCCTGTGGAGCACAAGTACGAACCATTACAGCATTTCTCCTCAATTCCCTGGAGCTCACCCGACACGAACGCGCTGTCCCCATCCTGAAACCACTCCGAGCTCATGCATAAAATGCTGGCGTTAGCAGACAGACACACAAACTGTTTCTTGTTCGAGGCTATGTTCCTCTGGTGCATGTTTCCTCAGCAATATTCAACATGGATTTCAACACCCCACACCAAGTAGCAAAAGAAGCAGACAGACATTTCTGCACCCCGCAATAGAGCTGCATCCATGTGCAACCGATCTACATCGTCAGCACCACTGGTTCAGCCCCCTCAGCAGTAGCTGCAGCCCAGCCGCAATGTAACGAGCAGTCAAACACACCAACTACTGATTCTACCACTGCAGATGGGGCCATAACACCTGGTGGTGCGTCCCTCCATGCTCATTCCCCAATGCCAAGTCAAACGCAGTGGCAGAAAATGGACAGGTCGGCCACTGATAGTGGCTTCAGTGGTTGGCACACATAAAAGCCTACTTTACCTCAGGGACCAGTGAATAAAGAGGGATTTCCAAGTCGACACAGGTGCAGAGATAAGCCTCATTCTGCCGATGTATTTCGAACTCAAGCACAATTCCATGGGCCTTCCCCTACAGGCAGCCAACAGTTCCTCCATTCCGAGTTTCAGCACCCGCCTGGTCACAATCCACGCTGTGGACACGGTTTTCCACTGGAAGTGTACGATCATGTCTATGGGACAAGCCCTACTCAGACTAGGGTTCCTCTGGGCACACAAACTCCTGGTGGACATGAACAGATGTCATTTGGTCAATGCTACCATGTTCCAGCCATACCCTCTCACTCTATGGCAATGCTCCTTTCTGCTATTAGGAATCCACACTCTGGACCGTAATGAATATGCCCTCCTACCGGTCAAGTACCTGTCACTGTTGGTGCCCAACTTCCACGACGCTAAACCAGCACATGGCGTGGAGCACCACATCGAGACCACCAGGCCCCCAGTTTATGCACGGGCATGGCGCCTCCTGCAGGACAAACTCCTTCAAGCCAAGAGCCATCTGCCATTCAAACAGCCCTGGCGTCCCTGCTGTACATTGTAAGGGAGAGTGAGGAGTTAATTGACTTAACTTTCAGGGTGATAAATACTCCAAAACCCATGTCAGGTAAGTGGGAAACCGTCAGGGGGGGAAAGAAAAAAGCGAGAAAAACAGAGAGCACACCAGTGACCATCCCACTCAGCAACAGTTATGTTGTGTTGGATTCTGCTGAGGGAGATGACCGGACAGAAGATGGCCATGGGCACCAGGTCAAAGGCAATGAGCCTGGCAGAGTGGTGCAAAAGAAAAAGAAAAGGAGAAATGCAGTGGTTATTGGGGACTCCATTGTCAGGGGTGAGCCAGATAGGTATACCCACATGGTGTGCTGCCTCCCTGGTGCAAGGGTACAAGATATCACAAATCGGCTCCAAAATATTCTGAGAGGAGAGGGAGAGCAGCCTGATGTCTTGGTACATGTGGCTACAAACGACATTGAAAAGAAAAGGGAGGAGGTAATGAAAAGGGATTACAGTGAGCTGGGACAAAAGTTGAAAGACAGGAACGCTAGAGTGGTGATCTCAGGATTACTACCTGTTCCAAATGCAAGTGATGAAAAGAATGTAAGGATAAGGAAAATGAACATGTGGCTGAGGTGCTGGTGTACAAGGCAAGGATTTGGCTTCTTGGATCATTGGGATCTCTTTTGGGGAGGGCATGATCTTTACAAGAAGGACGGGATGCACCTAAATCCAAAAGGTGTCAACCTTTTGGCAAGTATGTTTGGTACAGCAGTGGGGGAAGGTTTAAATTAATTTGGCAGGGGTATGGGAACCTGAGTGATAGGGAAAAGGGTAGGGAAGATAAAGAAATGGCCAGGAAAAGTAAAATAGGAAAAGTAATGTTGGGAGGAGAAAGTAAAAAATCAGATGGTGCAGTCAGTTTTCGGGTCAATGAAAATTACAAAGAAAAATAGTGGGCAGAAAAATCAAAAGAAAAGGTTACAGAAGTCACTAGATATTAAAAGGACAAAGATCATAAGAGCACTTTATCTGAATGCCCGCAGTATTAGAAATAAGGTTAGTGAACTTGAGGCGCAAATCGGTACCCATGCCTATCATTTGGTAGCCATCACGGAAACATGGCTACAAGGTGACCATAAATGGGAATTAAACTTTCAAGGGTATCAGGTGGTGCAAAGAGATAGACAGGATGGTATGGGAGGAGGAGTTGCACTCTTAATCAAAGATGAGCTCCAGGCAATAGTGAGGGATGATATAAGATCTAAAGGGCATAATGTTGAGTCCGTTTGGGTAGAGATAAAGAATAACAAAGGGAAAAAATTATTGGTGGGTGTTATCTATCGCCCACCAAATAATAATAGTTTAGTGGCACAGGAAATAAATAGAGAGATAAGTGAGGCATGTAATAATGATACGGCAATAGTCATGGGGGACTTTAACTTCCACATAGATTGGGAAAATCAAGTTGGTTGTGGGAGTCTGGAAGAGGACTTCATAGAATGCATCCACGATAGCTTTCTTGAGCAGCATGTTAAAGAACCAACAAGAGAAAATGCTCTCCTGGATCTAGTGTTGTGCAATGAGATAGGTAGAGTAAATGATGTAATAGTCAGAGACCATCTGGGAAATAGCGATCATAGTATGATTGAATTTCTCATTCAGATGGAAGGGGAAATAGTTAGATCTAAAACTAATATATTATGCTTAAACAGGGGTGACTACCATAGGATGAGGGAGGAATTGGGCAAAGTGGACTGGGAGCATAGGGTAATTGATGAAACAATTGAGGAACAGTGGAAGATTTTCAAAGAAATATTTTGTAATGCTCAACAAAAATATATTCCAGTCAGGAAAAAGGGCAGCAAGGGAGGGAAAAATCAACCGTGTTTAACAAAGGAAATAAAGGAGAGTATAAAATTGAAGGTGCAGGTGTACAAAGCTGCAAAGAGCAGTGGGAAACTGGAAGATTGGGATAACTTTAAGAGACAACAATGGGTTACAAAGGGGATAATAAGAAATGGGAAAAAGGATTATGAAAGTAAATTGGCACAAAATATAAAAACAGAAAGCAAAATATTTTATAAATATATAAAATGGAAGAGGGTGGCCAGAGTTAACATAGGACCCTTGGAGGATGAGAACGGAAAATTGGTAGCAAAAAATGAGGAAATAGCCGAGGCATTGAACAAATATTTTGTGTCAGTCTTCACGGTGGAAGTCATGTCCAGCATGCCCAAGTGAGGAGTTAAGGATGCAAATGTTGGGGAAGGCCTTGATAAAATAGTTGTTACAAAGGAAGTAGTGATGGAGAAACTAATGGTACTAAAGCCAGACAAATCACCTGGTCCTGATGATATGCATCCAATGGTTTTGAAGGAAATGGCAGAAGTTATAGTTGATGCATTGGTGGTCATATACCAAAACTCCTTGGATTCTGGGCAGGTCCCGGCAGACTGGAAGACAGCAAATGTCACACCACTTTTTAAGAAGGGATGTAGGCAGAAGACTGCAAATTATCGGCCAATTAGCTTGACGTCTGTAGTTGGAAAAATGCTTGAAGCCGTCATAAAAGATGAAATAGTTAAACTTTTGGAACGTAAGGGTTCAATCAGGCAGACGCAGCATGGTTTTAGAAAGGGAAGATCTTGTTTGACAAACTTGTTAGGATTCTTTGAGGATATAATAGGTGCGGTGGATAGAGGGTAACAGGGTGATGTTGTATATTTGGATTTCCAGAAAGTGTTTGATAAGGTGCCACACAAGAGACTTATCAGTAAGTTACAGGAAAGTGGAGTCCGGGGAAGTATATTGGCATAGATTAAAAATTGGTTGTCTGACAGGAGGCAGAGAGTCGGGGTAAGTGGGAGTTTTTCAGGTTGGCAAAGGCCCACAACTGTTCACCATTTACATTGATGACTTGGAGGAGGGGATAAAATGTGGTGTAGCCAAGTTTGCAGATGACACCAAATTGAGTGGAAGAGCAAATTGTAATGAGGATGTGGAGAGTCTGCAGAGAGATATAGTTAAGCTGGATGAGTGGGCAAAGGTCTGGCTGATGGAGTACAATGTTAGTAAGTGTGAGGTTATCCACTTTGGTAAGAAAAATAAAAGAGCTGAATATTATTTAAAGGGTGAAACACTAAAGCATGCTGTTATGCAGAGGGACTTGGGAGTGCTTGTGCATGAATCGCAAAAAGTTAGGTTGCAGGTGCAGCAGGTTATTAAGAAGGCAAATAGGTCATATGCATTAAATGGTAGCTATTGAAATGTGCAGAGCAACAAAGGGATTTAGGAGTGATGGTAAATAGTACCCTCAAGGCTGATACTCAGGTAGATGGTGTGGTGAAGAAGGCATTTGGAATGTTGGCCTTCATAAATCGGAGTATTAAATTCAAGAGTAGGAAGGTTATGATGAAATTGTACAAGGCATTGGTGAGGCCAAATTTGGAGTACTGTGTACAGTTTTGGTCACCAAATTAAAGGAAAGATATAAACAAAATAGAGAGAGTGCAGAGAAGTTCACGAGAATGTTGACAGGATTTCAAGGTTTGAGTTACAGGGAAAGGTTATGCAGACTAGAGCTTTTTTCTCTGGAGCGTAGAAGATTGAGGGGGGACTTGATAGAGGTGTTTAAGATTTTAAAAGGGACAGAGTAAATAGGATAGGCTTTTTCAATTAAGAGTGGGGGAGATTCAAACTAGAGGGCATGGTTTAAGATTGAAGGGGGAAAATTATAAGGGGAACATGAGGGGAAATTTCTTTACGCAAAGGGTGGTATGGATGTGGAATGAACTTCTGGCAGATGTGATTGAGGTGGGATCATTGGTTACATTTGAGGATAGACTGAATAGTTACATGGAGAGGAGAGGACCGGAGGGGTATGGACCGGGTGCTGGTCAGTGGGACTAGGAGGGTGGGAATTTGTTACGGCATGGACTAGTAGGGCCGAACTGGCCTGTTCTGTGCTGTAAGTGGTTATATGGTTATATGGAATGTTAGCCTTCATCGCTAGAGGAATTGGATTCAGGAGTAGGGAGATAATGTTGCAACTGTATAAGGTACTGGTGAGACCGCACCTGGAGTGCTGTGTCCAGTTCTGATCTCCATATATGAGGAAGTATATACTGGCTTTGGAGACGGTCCAGAGGAGATTTACTAGGTTGATCCCTGGGATGAAGGGGTTGACTTATGATGAAAGATTAAATCGTCTAGAATTGTATTCACTTGAGTTCAGAAGAATGAGAGGAGATCTTATAGGAACATATAGGATTATGAAGGGTATGGATAGATGTAGGAAGGTTTTTTGAGCTGGTCAGGGAAACTAAAATGAAAGGACACAGTCTCAAGATTCTGGGAAGTAGATTTAGGACTGAGATGAGGAAAAATAGTTTTTCCCAGAGAGTAGTGAATGTTTGGAATTCTCTATCCTGGCAAGTGGTTGAGGCTGCTTCATTAAACATATTTAAAATTCAATTAGATAAATTTTTACATGATAGAGGAATTAGGGAATATGGGGAGAAGGCAGGTAGGTGGAGTTAGGTCATAAATTAGATCAGCCATGATCTTATTAAATGGTGGAGCAGGCTCGATGGGCCATTTTTGGCCTACTCCTGTTCCTACTTCCTACGTTCCTATGTAACTCCGGCGGCTGGCGCCCATGTGGCAACTACAGCCAACTCAACGACACCACTTTCCTAGATAGATACCCAGCCCACACATCCAGGATTTTGCCACAAGGCTCCAGGGCTGCTGGATCTTTTCCAAGGTGGACCTCATCAAGGGGTGCCATCAGATTCCGGTGCATTCTAATGGCATCCCAAAAATGACCACTATTATACCTTTCAGCCTTTTTGAGTTCCTCCAGAGGCCTTTCAGTCTAAAGAACACAGCCCAGACATGTCAGCATCTCATGGACATGGTTGGCAGGGACCTTCATTTCATCTTCATGACATTCTCATCATCAGCCCTGATGCCAGCACACACAGGATGCACCTAACTTGCCTTTTCGACAGGATGCAGGAATTTGGTCTCAAGGTGAACTCAGCTAAGTGCCAGTTTGGCATGGGAACTATTGATTTACTGAGACACCATATCACCCGCGAAGGGGCAACACTACTCCTGGATAAGGCGGAAGCCAACTAACATTTTCCCAAGCCCAGCACAATCAAAGGCCTAGGGGAATTCCTAGGGTTGGTGAATTTTTATCATTGTTTCCTCCCAAGAGCAACTACCCTCATTCAACCTCTATTAAACCTCAACAAACTCGGCAACAAGGCACTCCAGTGGACACACAAAACCATTGAAGCATTCCAAGCAACAAAAGCGACATTAGCAGAGGTCACATCTTTGGCTCATCCAGATTCTTCCTCCTCCATGGCCCTTACAACAGATGCATCAGACAGAGCGATCAGTGCAGTGCTGGAGCAGTGAGTCAATGAACAGTGGTGCCCCCTGGCTTTCTTCAGCAAACATCTCTGGACACCAGAACTCAAGTTCAGCACATTCGATTGTGAAATGTTGGCCCTGTACCTGTCAATACATTTCCAGTACATGTTAGAAGGAAGGGTTTCATCACCTACACAGACCACAAACCACTCACCCAGGTTTCGGGTACGTGGTTGGTGAGGCAACATTTCCGAGTATACAACGGACATTCGCCACATCAAAGGCAAATCCAATGTGGTTGCCGACATGCTGTCTAGACTGGCTATCGCCGCTACCTTAGGAGAGCTCAAGGTTGCTCAGTTAGACAAAGACCAAGCAGAGGATGCAGAAGTCCAGGCCTAATGGACTGCCATCACCAGCCTGAAGTTTAGCAATTTCCATCCTTCACCAGGTTGACCAAATACACGGTCTGTCACATCCTTCCATAAGGTCCATGGTCCACCTGCTGTCTGACAAGTTTGTGTGGAACAGCCTCCACTGCGATGTAACCCTATGAGCTAAGACATGTTTGGACTGCCAATGCACCAAAGTGCACAGGCAAACCAAGGCTTCGTTCCAGATATTCTACCTGGTGCAGCTCTGTTTTGACCATGTGCATCTGAACATCATCGGCCTGCTCCCCGTGAGCCAATTATTCACAGTAATTGACAGTTTTTTTTCCCAGAAGCCATACCCCTGCCCACATGCGACACAGAGACTTGTGCCAGAGCCTTCTTGTCCATTTAGGTCGCACACTTTGGAGTCCAGACCCACATCACTATGGACTGAGGGGCCCAGTTCATGCCCTTGCTCTGGGCCAACCTAGCCAAGTTCTTCGGCAGCCAGTTACACCACATCTTGACCTACTATCCTCGGGAAAATGGCCTCATCGAACGTTTCCACTGCCACCTGAAAGCAACCCTGAAAGCTCAACTACAAGGTCCTAATTGGTAGGACAAACTTCCATGGGTGCTGTTAGGAATTTTCACCACACCAAAAGAAAACCTACCAGCATCATCAGATGAGTTGGTGTACGGCTCGCCACTTACCATCCCAAGGGACATTCACTTCAATCCTCCTGGCCCACAATCCAGTGCTCTAGACATCCTCCAGCGATTGAGAGAACAAACGGGTGGACAGAAACCTCCACCACCTTCTTGACACGGTTCTTCACCCTGCCACATCCTGGTGAACCTGCAGTGCATTTAACTCATTTTTGTGCAGAGAGAACAGCAAGGGACACCCCTACAATGCCCCTACGAAGGACCATTCAAGTTGTTGCAACACGATGGTGTCGTTTGCACCTTGAACATTGGTAGGCAGCAGGACATATTTACCATTGACTGCCTCAAGGCAGCGCATCTGGACTCAGACTAGCCTGCCCCAGATCTCAAGGTCAGACACAGAGGCCATCCACCCAAAGACAGTATGGTAACTTGCTTGAAGGGTGGCAGCGATTCTTGGGGGGGGGGGGGTTGGTGGTGTAGCGGGCTGAGCAACCACACAGTTGGATGGACCAAATCACCATCCCAGTCATCTGACACAAGATGGCGAGGGCCCCCCTTCCCTTCCAAGGAGAAGCCCACAGTTGGCGATATGCATTGCCCGGAGATCAGCGCCACTTCAATGTTGCATGCCACTGGATGGGGAGTAATGGTGTAATGCAAACGCTACACTTTGAACACAATGCACCACTTTGAATTGTATTAATAAATGTCAGGCACATATTGAAGATGTGTTCACGTTTAAGAATCTTGTCCCATTGATCCTCTGATAAGGGTCTTGCAAATTCCAATTCCCAAGCCTTTTATCATGAAGTACTGGACGTAATTTCAATAATCTATCATATATAATTCCAATTAATACTTTCTGTGAAAGATTCCATTGAAAAATATTATATATATGGATATATAAATGGAAAGTCCAATAATATGGTATTTAAGAAATTTCTAATCTATAAATATCTAAAAAATGAATATTTGGTAAGTCGTATTTACTAGCCAGCTGTTCAAAAGACATTAAACAACTGTCCTTAAATAAATTTGCAAAATAAATAATACTTTTGATTTCCCATATAGAAAAGGATTAATCAATTATTGATGTTCAAATAAAATAATTATGAGAGATAGCACTAGCTAAAACAAAGTTTTTTTAAATTAAAATATTTCATAAATTGGAACTAGATTCACAATATATGTCTGAGTATTAGATTAGATATATCCTTATTGATCTTGAAAAAACTAAATGGAAGAGAGGTACCCAATAAAGAGGACACTGAATACTGGTGTATAGATTTCAATTCTAAATCTGTTCACAATTTGTCAGAATAAATCTAAAAAGTTAGATAATGAATATTAACATCCAGTAATGAAATCTAAAAGTTTTGTAAATGAAATTTACTCATTGTTGTCCTTCCAAATAAAGGAAGAAACTTTTGAGTCAATATTATCAAAAAAAAGGCTTCGGGATGAAAACTGGAATCACTTGAAACATTAATATGACCTATTAAAGATAATGATAAAGGACACCATCTAGAAAAAGACAATCTCACAGTCTCGAATAGAGGAGAAAAAGTGAGTTTATATAAATCTTTAAATAATTTAGTAATTTTAACCCCTAAATATGTGAAATTATCTCTGACAATCTTTAATGGAACTTGACTGTAGATAGACACCTGCATATTAATTGTAAAATTTAACTTTTATGAAAGTTTAATTTATATCCAGAGAAAGAGCTAAATTGGGAAAACACAGATAACATAGATCTTTCGAGACCTGAAATATAAACTAATAGGTTATCTGCATACAAATAAATCTTATAATTTACTCCGTTAACTATGTGCTACTTTATACATGGACTTTTGGAAATTGTATTTTGTATTCATTGTACTCTAAAAAGGCCAAATTGAAAAAAAAAAGTGTAGCTATGGTAACCTTGTCTCAAACTGAGGTGTGATTTCATTTACTCTTTTTATTATAACACTGGAGAGGGTACAAGATTTTTTAAAAAGATTTTCAATGCTAGTACCAATCAGTGAAAGTTATGCCCATCAGAAAAGAATGAATATACAGTGAACAAAAAGCAGCTGGAGGGATTCAGCATCAGACAGCATCCATAGATGGAAATGGTCAATCAACACTTTGGGTCAAGACACTCTATCAAGACTAAAGTAGGAAGGAGAGATATTATATATAAAGAGAAAAAGAGCTGGCAAGAACTGGGGAGGAGCCAAGGTGTGATACCTGTAGTAGATACAGTGGAACCAGATGTAATTTGAAAATGAGACCCAGCAACATGGGTTAAAAATTTGACTTCTTATGCATGCACCATATGCATGATACAGAATAAACACTGAACTCTGCTTTTGAAACCCTGCATGTCCAGCACATAAAAAGACAAATTTCAACCCCACCTTTATAAATGAATTTGTTGCAAGATCTGAAGCAGGACTTGTCAGTATCATCCTCATTTCAATGGTTTATCTTTTTTTTAAATGTAGGTTATTAGGAATAACTAATTTATGTGTCAATGCCATTATCTAGCAAATTTTGGGACAGCATTATGTGTCTAATGATGGCAGACTTCAAAACAATTAAGCTTGAAAGATATATATATTTAATCCCAATTTAAATAATCACATTTGAATGGCTTTGTGCACTATTACACAAGGTCTGGTTTAGTTCCACAAGAAATCATCCAATGCATGCATCAATCTCTAATCTGACTTGACTGGGAATAAGGAGTGATGCAATTAGCTTTACTATCCTCGGGCAAAGAGTAATAAAAACATTTAGCCTTCCTGCTCATGATTGTTATTGGATGGCCCATTGCGTAGATTGTAATTTGGTCTTCAGCATTAACCTCTCCCACTAATTATAATAGTCTTCTGGCATTCAGTTCAGGGTGATATCCAAGAGATTTGCTTTAAAAGTGTTCTCCAGCATTAGTCCGTGTAAGGAAATGAGAAGAGAGGAAATTCAAGAAATGTAATGGATACAATTATTGTAGGTGACATTTACTTCAAAATATTTGACAATTTTTGATAATAATCTTAAGTTTTTATTGTACATTGTTCAGTACATGTTGTTTGAGGGTCTTTCAAGATTCTTCACTATGGCAACAGATCTGTTAATGAAAGAAAAGACATGTATTTAGGTTTTCTCGAGTTAGCATTTTTTCCATTGGGAAATTAATTTGATTTCTTCATTTTGTTTTGTGTTTAGTCATTGATGTGGATCTAACTTTGTTGACTGCTACTTTAAATCTGTTTTCATTTTCCATTAAGAGATGAAATTTAACTCAACTGAACTGTTTGCTTTTTAAACCGAAGACTCCCCTCTACTTTGAAAAGGAAGGCATTTTGAAAACCATGAAATCAACAACTAAATAAAGAAAACATCAAGCATAATTTTGCAACATTTTGCAATATTTAAGTTTCACAAAATGGACCCAAAATTAGTACTCATTATCTTCAACAGAATACCTGTAATTTTCTCCTAAGCTGTTTGATTAAACTTCCTTCTGTTTTTAATTAGAATGATATGGAAATATAGTATTTAAAACTTTTTTTGATTGCTCAGTTATTTTTACAATATTACAATGGACATTATGTGACAAATTATAATCTCTGTAATGTTTATTTTCAATGTTGCATTCACACAAATCACAAAATGCTTTCCTTGAGTTCTTTGTGTTGCTGACATTTGAATGTTACATTGTCTGGTGTGAAATTGTACAATTTTTATCAAAACTTAAATGAAAGTTCTTTTTTCTGACTTTTTAATAGAACGGGATCAATTTGACAGTATTGTTTTCTCTTCATATTAACTTGTGGGCAAGGATAACATGGCATCAGTGAAGAGGTATGAAAATGTTTTGAACCAATCATACGATTCTCAAAAGGGATTAATCACATAAACCTACAATGTTAAAAAATACTCAAAGCAGTATGGTTTTGAAAAGCAAAGATTATTGGATACTGAAATTCTGAACAAAGCTGAAAATGCTGAAAATAATTGGTAGGTCTAACAGCATTTATTATGAGAGGAAAAAGTGTTCCTCTAATTTATTAAAGCTTGCTTTATTTTAGATAATACCACTCCACTTATAGAAGAATGAACAAGAGGTAGAAATGTTTAGCTAAGACAGAGGTCAACAGACACTAAACTACATATCCTGATCCTTTCACAGATATCATTGCAGACTTCAATTAGGCTAATTTAAAGAAGGAGCTCTAAAACTACCTCCAGGACATCTGCAACATTGGGAGATCAAACATCATGGTCAATATTATACTTCCATCAAGAACACCTATCATACTATCCCATGTCCATGCTTTGGGATATTGAACTGTGCTTCTCCTTCCTCCACCAGGCAGAAAACGAAGATGACTGGTCGGCAGAGAAGATTGCACTGGGCTGGTCTGGGGATGCAGAATAATGGCTTCATGGTGAAATGAAAATCATGGAAAATGGGCTCTAAATGTAGTGTAATATATTACTGTTTATATGCACTGTTGGTTTGGATTTGTGTGAGTCTGAGAAAATCAAAAATAAAATATTCAAAAAACATTGCTTCATTATGTTCTGGAGTTAGTCGACTGGGTAACATTTAAAGACTTAGCAACAAACCTGAATGAATGTGCCATGGTTGAGAGTGACTTCACTGGAAAATATATGGTTGATTGTGTCCCAACTAAGACAATCTGATCAGAAGCCATGAATGTACTATGAGATCTGCAACCTGTTGAAGACCAAATCTATGGCATTCAAATCAGGCAATTCAGAGACCCTCAGAAAGACTAGGTATGGCAACTGGAAGGCCATTATTAATTCCAGTCTAAGCTGGAGTTTTAGACAGGCATTCAGCAATTGTAGCAGGGCTTGCATGTCATCATATTCTTTGAGGTAACATGAAATAGCATCAATACCCATGAAGCATCTCTTCTGGATTAGCTCAACACCTTCCAAGCTCATTTCTCTAGGGAAAACAAAGATGTATCCTCACTGGCCCACAAAGTTCCTGGCGAATCTGTGCTCGCAATCATCGAGGCTGACACGAAAAGAACTTTCAATAGGATGAACCTTTAGAAAGCACCTGGCCCAAATAGAGAACTTGGCTGCTTCCTTAATCTGCAGGGACCAACTGGCTGAAGTTTTTGCAGACCTTTTCAACCTGTCACCTGCTTCAAAATGACATCTATCACACCAGTGCGCAAGAAGAGCAAAGTTTTCAGACTTAATAGTCAAATCAAGTTTATTGTCATTTGATTCTACAAGTACAACCTGAGGAAACCGAGTTCTCCGATCCTCAATGAAAAAACATGTAGACATAACACACACAAAAACAAATAATACATATGCAGGATAAGAATTATATCTACAAGCATAAAAAAAATAGATAGATTTTGCTTTGTCCAAATGAGAGTCTCGGATGTTTAGTGTGAGTAGTTCCTTTGGTCGTTCAGCATTCTCACTGCCCATTGGAAGAAGCTGTTCCTCAGCCTGGTGGAGCTGGCTCTGATACTCCTGAATCTCTTCCTGGACAGGAGAAGCTGAAAGATACTGTGTGCAGAGTGGAAGAGGTCCTCAATGATTTTGCACACCCTCTTCAGACAATGATCCCAGTAGATCACATCGATGAAAAGAGAGGGAGACTTAGTGATTCTCTCTGCCACTCTTATGGTCTAGCAGATTGACCTCTGATCAATTTCTCTGCAGCAATCATACCGCACTGTGATGGAGCCAGCCAGGATGCTCTCAATTGAGCTCCTTTAGAAGGTTGACATAATGGTGGCCGGTAGCCTTGCCCACTTCAGTATTCTCAGAAAGTGAAGTCACTGTTGCACCTTCCTGACAAGTGAGAAGATGTTGAGTGTCCACGATAGGTCGCTAGTTAAGTGAACTCTAAGGAACTTTGTGCTCTCCACTCTCTCTACTACAGATTTGATGATGCATAGTGGAGGGTGGTCATTCTTGGTCCACCTGAAGTCTACGATCATCTCCTTCATCTTGTCCACATCGGGACTCAGATTGTTGTTCTCGCACCATTTCACGACATTTTCCATCTCTTCTCTTCATTGCTGCTGATGAGGCCCAACTACTGTTAAGTTATCTGCAAACCTGATGACACTGTGGGAGCTGGATCTGACAACACAGTCATAGGTCAGTAACATGAATAAGAGTGGGCTGAGTACACAGATAAATAATACATAGGTGGAGCTCTGAGGTGCGCCAATGCTTAGCATGATGGTCTTTTCGTTAGGAAGTCCAGGATCCAGTTACAGAGAGGGGTGTTGAGTCCAAGCGAGGTCAGCTTCTCCACCAAGCTCTGGAGAATCATTGTATTAAAATCTGAGCCGAAGTAGTTGAACAGTAGCCTGGCGTATGAGGTGTCATTCTCCAGGTGGGCTAGGATAGTGAAGCGACAAGACTATAGAATCGTCAGTGGAATGGTTTCTTCTACAAGCAAATTGAAAATGGATCCAGAGTTCCTATGAGGTGCGCTTTGATGTGTTCCATCACCAGACACTTGAAGCATTTCATAATAGTGGAGGTCATTGCCACATTGAGGCAATTCATTGAGGCCTGTTAGTGTTGCCCTCTTGGGTACCAGGATGATGGTGGCTGTCCTGAAACCTGCGGGACTGATGGACTGCTGCAGTGAGGTGTTGAAGATGACCATGAAGACCTCCATGGACATCTGGCCCCTGGCCTGTGGCATTTACACCCTTTGGGGTGAAATGCTTTGAGAGATTGGTTACTTCTGTCATTGGAAGGACCTGAATCCACATATTTTTGCTAACTGTCTCAAATCAAAAATAAATTCCATCTTGTTGCCCCTCCACTCCATGTAATATCACAAGAGCACCTATTTCAAACCATATTCATTCACTACAGTAGAGCACTGAATGGCATCGTACCAGCAAAACAAATAATCAAACACCGGGAAGTAAAGCACAAAACTGGGCAGACTCTGTGACTGAAGTAAAAACACAATGCTGGAGAAACAAGTGTACTTTATAATAGCAAAGATAACGATACCTAACTAAGGTTTTGGGATTGAGCCCCTGGTGAAAAGCTCAAGCCTGGAAAGTTGGTTATGCACAATCAAACATCAAGATGTGGGACACAAAGTTTATATCATATCATAGACTGGGATTTGGCAGTCTACACTGAGAAAAGATTTGCAAAACTGATCTTGCTTTCATTTTTAAAAGAGAAGACAGAGTGAAAGATGTAGATTCAGATACAAATGTTGCAGGTTTAAAATGTAACAGGGAGCAGAAAGTTGACTAATTTTAAACAAGTCCATCATCTTTATTTCCAACACAAACTTCTTCTCTAGCATTTTCCCAATTGGATCAGACTGTTTATTTGTATTACATCTGACCTTGAGACCTAGCTTTGTATCTCATTTCCACATAAGCAATGAAGTCACATACATCATCTTCTTCAATATCACCTTTCTGAGCTCATCTGATGAAACATTCATCTTTGCCACCTTTACACTCGGCTGTGACAAAGCAATTGTGGCTGTCCCTTCTTACTTTGATTGCTATAAATAGATGACCCAATAATCTGCCACTCACCTCTTAAATTTTATCATGCCATTTGCACAACAAAATGATTTCTGTTGACCTATGATGTCAGCCAAACTTAACTAAACAAAAACTTGCCTGTTCTTGTAGAAAGTGTATTCCTCATCACTTTATATTTTGCAATCTCTCTGCATCTTGTGGAATGGGAGATGCTGGGAGGAGTGGACATCAGGAATGTGATACCATAATCATTGCCTGACGCAATAGCTACAGCTCAATAATATACAAGCTTTATTTGTTATGCAGAAAAGATTTTTAAATGCATCACACAGGAGTAATATAAAACAAAACTTTATCCTGAGAGATAATGTAAGATACAAGTGCAAATGTTGAAAGTAGCAGGTCTCAGAAGACAGAGCAGAGATTTTAAGAATGGGTTTCCAGAGCTTAAGGCCTTGACACCTATAGAGTGGAGAACATGTCTACTTGGAGATGATCAAAAGACCAATGCTGGAATGCAGATATTGAGAAGATTATAGGGTGAGAGAAGCTTGAAGTTATGGAGCCATGGATAGATTTTAAATTTCCTTCCTAATTTTCAAATCCCTCCACATTTCAACCCTTCCAAATCCTAACCATCTCCTAGCCCCATGATCATTTTAATATGTGCAATCTTGCACTCATGATCATCTCTGAATATAAATGTTCTTCACTGGTGTCTGTTTTTTCAGGTACCAAGGTCCGAATTTATGGAACTCCCTTCCTAAACTTTTCAATTCTCTCTTATGAAACCAGATGACTTGATCAAACTTTTGGTTATTTTCCCAAATATTTTATTTTGCGACTCAGTACCATATTTTGTTTGATATCTCTCCTACAACTATCTTTTTTTTTCAGGCCTTGATGCTGAGGACAATTATTGTCATGTCTTTTGGGATATATATTTATATTGAACCAAGAACTCCCAGTAGAATCTGAACTGAGCTTCCACAAAAGCAATTTGGAGTAAAAGCTAAAACAATATCAAATAGCTTTGCTGTGTAGAAATCATGCAATCATTCAGATTTAGAAAAATTCCTAAACTGATTCAAAATCCATTATTGTAAATATTAAATGGTAATAATTTGAAATATATTTATCTCTTATCTCCCTTACGTAGTTATCTCTCCTACAACATGCACTAGAATGTATATTAGTATCTTCAAACTAAAAGTAAAATAATGTTTATTTCTAGTCTATAAGCATTTGTTCAGTCTATTAAGATGTGCCAATTCAAGGACTGCCATAAGATGATTAAGTTCAACAGACCGTCTAGCTTGGCACAGCAAGATCACCACAGGAGCCAGTGCAGCTGAAGTCAGGTGCATCATTGAGGCACAACGAAAGCATGCTGTGCACAAGGCCCAAGCAGCATCCACTGCCACGACAGCACCCACCCACTCGTGTCCCACATGTGGGCAAGCCTTCAGGGCCCAAAATGGCCTCACCAGCCACCAATCTTCCATTTGACCTTGAAGCCATGGTCATCTTCGACTATGAAGAATGAACAACAACAACAAAGTTTAATAGAAGAATAATACTAATGAACTAATTGCAATCCAAAATATAATATAGAAAGAACAGACTAAGTTGATTGTACAAGGAGGTGATATTGTACATGCATTCATTTAGGATTAATACATCATATCATACATGTTAAGGATATTTTGTAAGATATTTCCCACATTCATTAGTGTACTAAAAATTGAAGATACAATACCATGGTAGACATTTACTCTCTTGTACTCAATGCAAATTATTGAATTTTATCTGAGGGTTTCTGGTTCTGTGTCCTGTTCAAATGGACAATGCCATTTGCATCAAATAAGGTTTTCACAAAAATAGGTGAAAAATCATGAACTTGGTCTTGGAGAAGTTTGTGACACCAAATTAGTCATCAAATTTTACCTCCAGACAAATCCCACAGAACAGTCTAAAACACTTCATTCTAAGTTCATGCTAACTTTAGAATGCTTTGGAAAAAAACATGATCAACTTGCTTTCAAATAAAAGGACCAGCCTCCAGCACTTCCCTGTTAATTATTTGTAGCAAAATCTCAACAGATAGACAAAACCTTATAGGGCTCAATTCTAGATGCACTTAAAGGAAATGTGCTATGCAATCTTAATTTAAAACCTCCATGATTGATGTTGCATTGCATAAACCCTATCAAAGGAATGTAAATCTAGTCCTCTCAAATGAATGCAAGTGGCAATGAATGATTGCCAAAAGAAACAGCTGATATTTTGCAGTCATTAAAATTCATTTTCATTATTTACAAAGCACTTCATCTTGTTTTCTTAAAACTCAGCTCTTTGAATAATAATTTGAAAGTGTTACCTTCATTTGATATTTAAAACCAATTTGTCTCAATCATAAGTTTGTGTAAATTTAATTCATAGAAGATTGAGTCACGTTTGCTTGTGTTGCAAATGTATTACCAAAGAAAAGCACATTATGGAACAAATGCTTTTGACACCACTTATTCTTGGAGATTGAAACAAACAGATTCAAGATCTTAAAAATTCTATTTTGGTGTGCTCCATCTGGCTCAGAATGTCAAATTGGCATATTGTATGTCTCTCATGCTCAAGTACAGACTTTTAAAATATTTTCTTTGAACAGATAAATGTTTTGCTTTCATCAATATTTGCCTTGCTATTATATTCATGGCGCCTAACCGGCTACAAATAATTCAATGCATTTATGGAATTACATTAGAAGAAAACAATTTTAAATGATCGAGATTTCAATTGACATATATTGGAATGGCAACAGACTTTCAAAAATAAAGGCAGTACAGACTCATTTTGGTCCAACTAATATCCCAGCATCTAAAAAAAGATTTTAAATGATGATTTATTATAGGAAAGGAGGTTGTCATCCAGGCCATCAAACCTGCAGAGTTCATTGCACAGTGATGCAGGCAATCACATTTTTCAGTTCTTTCCAAGAAGTTCTAAACATTATTTTCTGCAAATGCCCAACTAATTCTCTATTCCTGCATGACTGTGGGAGCAATCAGAAGGCGAGAGGAGGATTGAGGCCTGAAATGATCAGAGAAGTCAGGATATGGGCATCAAAGGCTATTGGGCTGCATAGTGGGGTGGGTGGGGGGGGGGGGTCAGTAAAGGGTAAAAAGTCCAGGGTAACTAAGGGACTTGCTTTGCATGAGTGCTAAGCCAGCTAATCTGGTTCATGAATCTAAATCTGGGCATCATACCTTGACAAAGAGATCAAGCCCAAAACTTATGTATCTCTGTCTTTGCTATATAAAATACAGTGTTTGACCTGCTGAGTTTCTCCAGCATTGTGTTTTTACTTTAACCATGGTGTCTTCAGACTTTTGTGTTTTACAACTAAATCTGGGAAGCAAAGATACTCCCTAAAATGCTCCAAAAGAAGAGATACATAACATGGACTTACTCAACAGGTTACGTGTCATCGGTGGAAGAAAAAATATTGTCAATGATTCAGGCTGGAAGTCTTCATCAAGATAAGAGGAGAGGAGAGATGGCTGATATAGGACAAGATGGGAGCAGTTGGACGGGAGCCAGTGGTTAATTGATGAAACAGGAAGAGATAAAGGATGATGGGCAGAAGCAGTTAACTGGCAGATGCCACACAAAGGGAGAGAGAGGCAAGAGAAACAAAGGGAGGAAGATGAATCTTGCAGGGTTGATGGATGATTAATAGAGACAAAGTCTGCCAGTGCTGGTATCTGATAAGAAAAGGTGATAATTGTCATATAATAAAAGACCAGATGGAAACAAAGGTAGAGGTGAGGGTGGAAGAGAGGGGAAGAATCCAATGGGGGTGAAAAAGGTAAGAACCAAAGAGGGAAGGGGATGAGATGGGTGGAATGTTGGATTGGAAAGGGGACAAAAAAATACAGGAGGGGATGTTTCTCATTCCTGATTCATACTCCATTTTCTGGCCATTGTATTCATCTTTCTGAGTGGGTCCTACCTCAGACTTAACCAGGTTGTTTGTTCCCTTTCTATTCTGCCCAATTTCATGAACTCCATTGAACTTGACAGTCTTAATATTGTGATGTAACAAGGCTACATCCATCCACCAGAAAACAATGGAATAAAATACAGGTACATTGAAATGTTAGGGATTATTAGGTATGAGATAGGAAAAAAGGAGGTTGTAGTCAGTTAAACAAACTAGATCCAGTCTTCAATATAGGACAAGGATACCTGCTTCAATAATTAGCATTGTCTTCAGAGTCATTTCTCAAAATTAGGCTGATTTGGATGTCCATATTCCCAACAAAAGTGTGTGAATAACCATCATGAAGTGCTTTGAGTGACTGGCAATGCATTGCATCAAATCCCACCTTCCAGCAACTGAATCTGTTTCAGTTTCCCTATCATCCAAATCAGTTCATAGATTATACTTTAGCTTTAACCCTCCACTCCGTTTTGGCCTACCTATAGAATAATGCCTCATACAGCAGGCTGTTGTTCATTGACTATGGCTCGGTGTTCAACACGATCATACCTCAGAGGCTGGTGGATAAATTATCTCGCTGGGGCTTGACACCCCTTCCTAAAAATGGATCTTGGTTTTCTGAACCAAAAGAGTACATCCGTCTGGGTTGATAACAAAATCTCAAGTCCCATCACACTGAGCACTTCAGGGACTGTTCACACTGATGACACATGATTGCACTGTCAGATTTGTTCATATTGAATCATCATGTTTGCAGATAATACAGCAGTAGTTGGCCTCATCAGCAAAAGTTATGAATCATCTTACAGAGAGGAGGTTGGGATGCTTGTAAAATGGTATGAGAACAACAAATATGGACAAGACAAAGGAGATGTTTGTGGGCTTCAGAAGAATAAAAGTTGACCACTCTCCTCAGTGGCTCCATGGTGGAGTGAGTGGAGAGCACAAAGTTCCTTGGTGTGCATTTAACAGACAACCTATCCTGGACTCACGACACCTCCACATGAGTCAGGAAGGTGCAGCAGTGCCTACACTTCCTAAGCAGGTTGAGGAGGGAAAGACTACCAGTCCACATTTTGAGCACAATTGAGAGTGTCCTGTCTTGCTGCATCATTGTATTTAAAGTAGCTGCAAAGGACTGAATTGAGTGTCAATACAAAGGACCATTAAAACAGCCAAGAAAATCACTGGCGTCTCCCTTTCTTCTATTGATCACATTCTCTGACAACGTTACTTGTTAGGGCTCAAAGAATTAGTGATGATCCCTCAAGCTCTTTGACCCACTACCATAAGGAAAGAGGTCAAGGAGCACCAAAATCAGGACTGCCAGACTGTTAAATAGCTTCTTCTCACAGGCTGAGAGATTGAACAGTATCCTGTAACCTCATGTCTCTTATTAATGAAACAAGCAATTTACTCCAAATATTTATACATCAAAAAATAAAATAAATATGTATGTACTAGATTATTATGTGTTGTGTGAGGAATATATTATGTATGTTTGTGTGTGCACCATGGTCCGAAGAAACACTGCTTACCTGGTGCAGTCAGATAATAATAAATTTGATCTTGGCAGTTAATACGTGTTCCCTCTGTAAATATGTAATTCTACAAAATCCCTTGTCAATCTTAAAATGTTGAGGTAAAGTATCAATTTTGTCTATTGCAAGTGTTCTTAATTACCTGTTGTTATCTTTATGCTTGGGAAGTACAAAAATATCGATGTATTTTGAGTTCACTGAGAAATTCTCCAGGAGAAAGTCTCATACCAGGTCTCCTCCAGAATATCTGCTTTTACATCTAGCATTCCAGTTTCTGTGTGGCTCATTCAAAATCACAACAGATTTACTGATAAATGAAAAGTTTGTTGACTTAAGCACCAAAGAATTAATAAAAATCAGTTTTATATATTGAATTATTGATACAGAAATAAACTGGCTGAATCTCAATGATTGTTCACATTTCCCGTTTTAATTTAAATGCACAAATAACCAATTTTTTTAAAGTTTACTTTAAAATTTCTTGCAAATCTCCAAGGTTTATTTTAATAAAATGCACATAAGTTGCCATAGGATATCTGCTTTTCTCTTTTAAATCATGATCTATTCATCAACCAACCTACTCTAAATTAATTTTGTACGATTACCTCATTGCTATAAAGTATGTTTGTACACTGCTCAATGGATACATCAGAAGTATTGCATGAAAAGGATGGATCATGATAAAGTGCTGGTCAATGGGATTAGTATGGATGGTACTTGATGGTAAGCGGGGCCACCATGGGGTATTGTTTCCTATCTGCGTGACTCAAAATTGTCAACAAGCCCAATGAAAGAATGAGAAACTGTTTCAAAAAAGCAGAAGGAATAGTAAAGTCAAAAAGAATAAGAATAAACGTATAAAATAAAGTGACATCCTTTCTAGTCAACTAATCTTGACTCTCAGTCTAATGTGGTGGATTGACAGTGCTACAAGGTGATAATTGGACATGGATGGGAAGACAGGAGAGGAATGGAGAAAAGTGATCAGGGGAAGAGTGGCTCTGTAAAAGGATGTAAAATATCCTTTCACAAGCTTAATCAGTGATCTTAGTATTGCTCTTCTTCAGTCATAAATATGAAATATTTTGCAGGAAAATATTAAATACAACATTATTTATTTCAGGAGGTATTTCAGGAACATCAGTTGCAGATTCAGGATATTTGTGGTTTTCTTGGCAGAATTGTTTTTAAAAAATGCAAAATAAAGGGAAATCTGATGAAAATGCAGAGCAGAAAGATAAAAGCATTAGAAACAATGGCATGATTGTGCAAATTCACCGGCATACAGAGAAAGGAGAGAGGGATATGGGAAATGGCACAATATAATGGCACACATATATGGTCAAGATGGTGCACAGAACATCAAAATTCAACAAATGTTTTTGATAAATTTGAGCAGAGTAAAATTTACTCACCAAAATAATGAATATAAAATGTGTGAACTGAAGATTTACAAATTGAGCTGTCATGGGGTTTCTTCAGTGAAAAGCAGTCCGCAGCATCAATAACCATGGTAACAGAGATACAATCCAAGTAAGACCACAGCAAAAATATTAGCAGTGTCGACAGTTCTACTTCAATGGCAACACTTATATTTAACATTATAGATTTTAATTAAATTACAAGTCTTATAATCTTACATTAATCTTTTTATCTTCAAGGTTTCTAACTCCGTGAGTCTCACAAATAGCGCAATAGCCACAAAATCAAATAAGTTCTAAAGTCCAGTCAAAGAGAGTTTGATCACTATTGACTGACTATACAAATTGCCCATAAATCAACAGTATCTGCTGATCTCATTCAATAAAGAAGATGCGGCATTTGTGAAACTCCTCGGAACGCCATTCCCCATCTGCATGCAGCAAGATTTAGGCAACATTTAGTCAAGGATTGATGAGTGGTCAGAAATATTCATGCAACGGTAATGACTATATCTGTCAAGAACCACTCTCACCCCTAGCAGTCAATTAATTTGCCACGTCCAGGTCCCCCCTCTCAACTTCCTTTGGGGATCACTGGGCTACAGTGTCAGAAAGTGCAGGTCAGAGTGATGCACTAAGTCTGCAGATGCTGTGATTATAGTAAAAACTCAAAAATGCTGGAGGAACTTAGCACATTTCACAGCATTCATAGGAGGTAAAGGACTGAGCCCTTCTCAAGGTAAAAAGGAAGCCAGCAGGAGCCTAAATTAAAAGGCTGGGGAAGAAGGTAAGAATGGGTAGGGGGAGGAGCACAGACCAACAAACTAAAGATGTGGCTATTAGAACTGTCTGTATGTAGGTACTGTATTGGCTGGTCTGCCCCTATACCTGTGACTCCTCCCCCCCAGAAATCCCCATCAAGGCTGTTATGCCCAAACTCCTCCCTCAGTACCTGCCTTGGAACTGGGCCAGCAACATGTGAGATATGTTGGTGTCTTAAGGTGATTAAAGCCTACTAATCTTGACTCTCAGTCTAATGTGGTGGATTGACAGTGCTACAAGGTGATAAATGGACATGGATAGGAAAACAGGAGAGGAATGGAAAAAAGTGATCAGGGGAAGAGTGGCTCTGTGAATCCAAAGCTGGATGTTGAGAGAAAGGGAAAGCAAGAGAGAGAGAGAGAGAGAGAGAGCTAGAGAAGAAAGAGGAATAGAGGAAGCAGAGAGACGGGGTGGGGGGGGGGGGCTAAAGGAAACCGTAGAAGTTGTTGCTAATGCCATCCAGTTGGAGAGTACCCAAATGCAATACGAGGTGTTGTTCCTCCAGTTTGGGTGGTCTCAGTCTGGCAGTGCATAAGACCACAGACATATATATCAGTATGGGAAAGGGGCACAGAATTGAAATGGGTTGCCACTGGGAGATCCCTATTGTGGCAGACAGAGCTAAGATGCTGAATGTAGCAATCTCTCAGTCTGCCCTTTGACCACAGGAAATTCTACATTTGCACCTATATCTCCTCCTTCACCACCATTTGGAGCCCCAAACAATCCTTCCAAGTGAAGCAACACTTCACTTGTGAATCTCCAGGGGTCATCTACGGCATCCAATGGTGGTCTCCTCTACATCAGAGAGACTGGATGCAGACTGGGAGATCACTTCGATCAGCATCTGTGTGCAAGTGTTTTTACAAGTGCAAGTCAGGTCAGAAGCTGATTCTCCTGTGGGAAGTCATTCACCTCCTCATTTCTCCATCTACAAGGCACGAGTCAGAAATATGACAATATACTGTCCACTTGCCTGGATGTGTGCAGTGCTGGCATCTCTTGAGAAACTTCATATGATCTAAGAAAAAGCAAACAGCTTGATTTGTACACCAAATAAAATATTCATTCCCTTCACTATCAGCAAACTCTGGCTGTAGTGTGTGCCACCTACTTATCAACACCATTCCCACAGCACCAACCAAACCCATAGTCTCAAACACCAAAAAGGTAGTTTCCTTCCATAATTACACATCAATAAATCAGATATACAGTAAACCCTGGTATCCAGCAACTATGAGGATTGGTAGATGCCGGATAAGTGTATTTTCCGGTGGCTTCAGACTTATTCTTACAATGCCTAACTAATATGCCTGCATGAAGAATAAACAGATTAAAAGACAAAAATACTATACAGTACTTACTTCACTTGCATGAATATATAAACCTTAAAGCAATTTACTTTCTTTTCAGTCACATTCTTTGAAAACGTTCAACTGTTGTTGCATCTACAGGTTCCTCCCCCTCCATGGAGCTACCGAAAAGATGAACAATAACATTATAGATAATTAACCCCCCCACCCCTCCTCTAAGTTTCCAGATAAAGCCTCTTACTGAGTGACTCTTACTAAGCAGGGATAAGGAAATGCTTTAAGAGAGTCACCCCAACAGTGAGTGGCATCAACCAGCTCTTCATACTGGGCGATACCATTCCTGTTTCACACAACTTTATTCAAACAGCTGCTACAAGCAAAACACTCTGCTGGCTGAATATTTGCTCCCATCTTCAGCAAATGTAGATGTGTTTGTGGTGGTACACCACCAGCCTACTGCAGGGGGCAACCTCTGTACCTGCAGGAGTGTAAGGGGACAGGACAACACCTGGCCAGCTGTCAATCAGTCAACCTGAATGGATAAAGCCCCACCCGGTCGGGTGTCAATCACCCTCCAGGATATAAGCCTACACCGGCCTCCCGAGGCCTCACTCAGAGTTACTGCAGCCACAGCCAGCCTGGCTCTGTGGAAGTCTTTGTGGATTAAAGCCTGTTGTACAGTCTTACCTTGTGTGTGTCTGATTCTGGCTAACAGCGCACCACAATTTAATCCACAAAATTTTCCACAGCGGCTATGGAAAAACTCCTGTGCGCAGGGAGCCTCAAGGTCAACCCACACCACCCGAAAGCCCAGACATGCTTCAAGATCTGTCAGCACGCAGTCGAGGCAATCATCGAGGCACACGAGGGTGACATCCTGGACTCCGATAGGAAGAGGTTGGTCCTACTGTCAAAGCTGGGTTCCCGAGCCTTCCTGATAACCAAAGGCTGATCCACGTACAAGAGCACAATGGACACTCTCGAGAACTTGTACAAGCCCCCCATGAATGTGGTCTGTGCAAGGTACCTCCTCAACACCCGAGCCCAACAACCCGGGGAGATGGCTGAGTCTTACCTGGGACAGGCGAGAGTTGGCTGGGGTAGGTGTAGAGGAGGTCCGGGACACCTTCATCTGAGGGCTATGCTCGAGGGCCATCCGGCAGAAGCTACTGGAAGACAACATCTATGCTCTAACCAGGACTGTGGAAGTGGTCCAAACCCTGGAAGCAGCAGCCCTGCACATTGAAGCCTTCGATTCCAGGTTCCCCCAGGCTCCCTCATGGCCCTCTCACACTGCAGCTGCAGCCCCAGGCCGAGCATGGGAGGAGAATGTCACTGTAGCTGGTGCCCGGTGCCCCTGTAAGTCCTGGTGTGGGTCAGATCGACGATCACGCCAAAACCGCCCAGCAAGGAACCAGTAATGTTCCCGATGCGGCAAGAAAGTCCACTTAGCAAAAGTGTGCCTCTCTAAACCTGCCGGAAGCTCAGCAGGCCTCTATGACCTCCCCACCACCCCCGCAGACCCCCCCCCCCCACAAGTGCATGTGCCGGGCGGCGCCATTGTCCCCCCGACGACATCCCCCTACCCTGACTTCGACATGCAACATCCAGCCCTGCCAACCGACCATCACAGTGTGTGCCCTGATCATCTGCACCAGCCCCCGCCCTCGCCAGCGCCACTCACAGAGAACTACAGCAACATCACTTCCAGCTCACAGCATGACGTCTCTTCCAGCTGACATAATGACATCACTGCCAGCTGCCATGATTATGTCACTTCCCCAGCGCAGCGGACATAGCTGGGGAAGGAGGCCAGTCACACAGTGGCCCCCCACATGCTGCCGTCATCTTGGGCCAGGCAGCACCCAACAGGGAGGGCCCCAACGAAGTTGAGAACAATGTGGTCAACACGGGTGATGACCAGGCCGACCTACCAACTCTCCTCACGCCTCCGGGTGCCATCAGCTGGCACACGCCACACCCAGTGACTGATGGCAACATGGTTAACACGGGCGATGACCAGGTCACCCTACCAATGCTCCCCATGCCTCCAGAGGCCATCAGCTACTGCACACTGCACCTCATGACTGATGTCAACGTGGTCAACACGGGTGATGACCTATCAACGCTCCCCATCCCTCCAGATAGCAACGACTCTGACTCCGAGACGGTCCTGGCCGCCACCATGCTGACCAGGGACATCCTCCATGATCTCAGGTGCTGGATGATGGACGTGCGAGACAACGGGCAGGTAAAAAAGTGCCTGTTGGACAGTGGCAGCACCGAGAGCTTCATTCACCCGCGCATGGCCCACTCCCTAAGGTTAAAGGTCCACCCCACCACCTGCTCGATCGCCCTCGCCGCCAAGGATAAGATTGTTGGTACCCTCAGGCGCTGCTAGGTCAATATAACGGTGGGAGGGGAGACTTACACAGGATTCAGGCTCCTGGTCATGCCCAAACTCTGCGTACCACTCCTCCTGGGCCTGGATTTCCAGTCCCATCTGCAGTGTGTCACCCTTACCTTCGGGGGGCCCCAAACTCCACTCACATTGCACAGCACGCCAACCTACCAGCCCCGGCCAACCTGCAGCCTCTCCACACTACGCATCACCCCACCGGCACTCTTTCCACATCTTGCGCTAGGCTGCAAGCCGATCACCGCCAGAAGTAGTCACTATTGCACTGCAGATAGGGACTTCATCAAGGCGGAGGTACGGCAACTCCTGGCGGAAGGTGTTATAGAGCCCAGGAACAGCCCTTGGACAGCCCAAGTCCTGGTGGTCAAAGGGGGAAGTAAGCCGAGGATGGTCATGGATTACAGCCAGACCATTAATCGGTTCACCCAGCTGGATGCCTACCCCCTGCCGACGATCACCGACATGGTCAATGAGATAGCCCACTACCAGGTTTTCTCCACAATTGACCTGAAGTCGACGTATCACCAATCCCTATCCACGCGAAGGACAAGCCGTACATCATCTTTGAGGTGGACAGGCACCTGTACCAGTTCCACCGGGTTCCTTTTAGGGTCACAAATGGGGTCTCCCTCCCACCGTTATATCGACCGAGCAGCACCTGAAGGCGACATATCCATATCTGGATAATGTCACTATCTGTAGCCTTGACCAGCAGGACCACAATGCTAACCTGGAAAAATTCCTCCAGACGGCTGCAGACCTGAACCTCATTTACAGCAAGGAGAAGTGTGTGTTCAGCACCACCCGCCTTGCCATCCTGGGGTATATCATGGCCAATGGAGTCGTTGGCCCAGATCTGGAAAGGATGCGCCCATTAATGGAGTTACCACTCCCCCCCCAACACTAAAGGCCCTCCACAGGTGCCTGAGTCTGTTCTCTTATTACTCACAGTGGGTCCCTCACTTCTCAGACAAGGTCCGCCCACTGGCCCAAGCCACAACTTTTCCCCTCCCATCCAAGGCGCAGGCAGCCCTCACCTGCATCAGACAAGACATCGCAGATGCCACGAGATGGAGAGCAATGCCTCCGAGGTGGCCCTCGCTGCTACCCTCAACCAAAGGGGGGGATGCTCCATCACCTTCTTCTCCAGGACCCTCCACGGTTCCAAGCTAGGGCACTCTGCCATTGAAAAGGAGGCCCAGGTGATTGTGGAAGCAGTCCGCCACTGGTGCCACTACCTGGCTGGCAGGAGATTCATGCTCCTCTCAGACCAGTGGGCCATGGTGTTCATGTTTAACACTACCCACAAGAGCAAGATCAAGAACGACAAGATCCTGCACTGGAGAGTCAAGCTGGCAACCTACAGCTGCGACATCCAGTACTGCCCTGGGAAGTTTAATGACTCCCCTGATGCCCTCTCTCGCACCTGCGCGTCTATGCATGATGACAGGTTGCAGGCATTGCATGAGTTCCTCTGCCATCCGGGCGTCACCCGGTTGCACTATTTCGTTAAGTCCCGAAATCTGCCGTACACCATCAGAGACATCAGGGACATGACCGAGGCCTGTCGGGTCTGTGCGGAGTGTAAACCCCTCTTCTTGCACCCCCCCACATTGTGAAGGCTACTCGGCCTTTCGAGTGTATCGGCATGGACTTCAAAGGGCCCCTGCCTTCCACGAACCTAAACATCTACTTCCTCACAGTAGTGGACGAGTACTCATGCTTCCTTTTCCCCATCCATTGTCAGGACACCTCCAAGGCCACTGTCATCAGATTTTCACCATGTTTGGCTACCACGCCTTCATCCACAGTGACCGGGGGTCAAGTTTCATGAGTGATGAGCTGCGCCAGCACCTAACGGTGAGGGGCATCGCGACCAGTCGCACGACAAGCTATAACCCGAGAGGCAATGGGCAAGTGAAACACGAGAATGGGGTGGTCTGGAAGGCAGTCCTCCTGGCTCTCAAATCAAAAGGGTGGGCTGTTGGGTACTGGCAGGACGCCCTGCCTGAGGCGCTCCATGCCAATTAAGGATGGGAAATACTTGTTGGTCATGCCAGTGAAGCCCACGTTCCACAGAATTTTTTTTTAAGAATATCACCATTGATGTAAGGAGCATCCTGACACATTACTCACCCTGACACATTACTCGCCCTGACACATTACTCGCCCTGTCACATTTACTCGCCCTGACACATTACTCACCCTGACACATTACTCACCCTGTCACATTACTCACCCTGACACATTACTCGCCCTGACACATTACTCGCCCTGACACATTACTCGCCCTGACACATTACTCGCCCTGACACATTACTCACCCTGACACATTTACTCGCCCTGACACATTACTCGCCCTGACACATTTACTCACCCTGACACATTACTCGCCCTGACACATTACTCGCCCTGACACATTACTCGCCCTGTCACATTACTCACCCTGACACATTTACTCGCCCTGACACATTACTCGCCCTGACACTTTACTCACCCTGAAACATTACTCGCCCTGACACATTACTCGCCCTGACACATTACTCGCCCTGACACATTACTCTCCCTGACACATTTACTTACCCTGACACGTTACTCGCCCTGACACGTTACTCGCCCTGACACGTTACTCGCCATGACACGTTACTCGCCCTGACACATTACTCACCCGGACACGTTACTCGCCTTGACACGTTACTCGCCCTGACACATTACTCGCCCTGACACATTACTCGCCCTGATACATTACTCGCCCTGACACATTACTCGCCCTGACACATTACTCAACCAGTTCAGAGTTTAACTATCAAGACCCTACTCACCAATTCATTTATTTATCTTACATGTAGACACATAGTAAATGCAATCATAAAGGAACCTTGATGATTCATTCCTGCTGCAAGAACAGCAATAAATAATTATTTACCTTAGCAATGATACTGAAAATTAAATGAATAGAAACCTGCAATATCACAAGAAATCTCATTGCGTATTTATCCAGTGCAAAAAATGCAGCCACAATAATTAGTTGCAAGATGTTTCCATGGTGATTTTGGTTCAGCAGGAAAACTTTTCTCCACTCTGCTTTATAGTAAGCAATCTAATTCACTGTAATTTTTCTTCAGTTTCCCAAAAGCTTCATATCATTTAGATTTAAGGAAGGTACTTTTGCAAATTATAGGTTTGCACCAATAGATCTGTCACTAAAGACTGTTCATTAATTAAATTTATGTATCCCATAAATTTATTATGCAATATATTTCCAAAGTAATTGTAAAAATGTCGATTTGACAATAGATACTAGGATTAAAATGATAATGGGAAAAAGCTTCAGGACAAAACAGAAAGTGTCAGACCTCAGCTGGCTCATCAGCACCACCCACAGATGCTGGTTGGCAACAATTTTTACCTTTTTTTAAGCTTTTGCAATCATCTGATAGTTATTGTGAAAATATTCTTATCTTTAAAACATTGCAAAGGCAATGTCCATTCTTTTTTTTTATATATTTTTTTTATTTTTCACACTATGAACCATATCAACCAAAATATGTACAAACATTTCTCATTAAATTTATACAGTGGTCTTTTCTCCTTTTTTTCCTTTTTCCTCCCTCCCCTATACCCACCCCCCCTCCAAAACCCATAAATATTCAACTTATACAATTTAATAAAACAATATCTTCACACAAAGGAAAATAAACAAGAAAAATTCATCATCTATTACACACTGAATCTAGTCGTTTTGTCTTCTTATCATTTTCATTCTCATTCTAGGGGATGGAGGTCCTAGGCAAGCTCTCTCTGATATGTTCCATGTATGGTTCCCAAATTTGTTCAAACATTGTGACTTTATTTTTTCAATTATATGTTATTTTTTTCCAATGGAATGCATTTATTCATTTCCATGTACCATTGCTGTATACTCATGCTCTTCCATTTTCCAAGTTGACATTATACATTTTTTTGCTATTGCTAAGGCTATCTTAATGAATTTTTTTTTTGCACTTTATCCAATTTGAGGCCTAATTCTCTACTTCTTATGTTACTTAAAAGAAATATCTCTGGTTTTTTTTTTTGGTATGTTATTTTTTTGTAATTTTATTTAGTATCTGATTTAGTTCTTCCCAAAACTTCCTCCATGTATTAAGTAAATGATGCAGTACTGGTGAGTTTTTATATTGCACCAGCTTTTCATCCCACTTATAAAGTATATGCTCCGGTACCTTCTCCCCTATTTTATCTAGTTCTATCTTAGTCTAGTCTGGTTTTTCCCTTGTCTGGTAAAAATCTGATAAATACCTTAATTGTGCAGCTTGATAATAATTTCTAAAATTTGGTAACTGCAAACCACCTTGATTATACCTTTCTGCTAATTTATCTAATGCTACCCTTGGTTTCCTTCCTTTCCACAAGAATTTCCTTATTATTCTCTTTAGTTCCTTAAAGAATTTTTCTGTTAAAGGGATTGGTAATATTTGAAATAAGTATTGAATCCTTGGGAACACGTTCATTCTAATGCAATTTACCCTCCCTATCAACATTAGCGGTAATTCTTTCCAATATTCTAAGTCTTCCTGCAATTTATTAGTGGCTGATAATTTAGTTTGTACAAGTGGCTTAAGTTATTATCTAACCTTATTCCTAGGTATCAGATTGCTTGCTCTTGCCATTTAAATGGTGATTCTTTTTTAAAATTCTGTATAGTCTGCGTTACTCATTGGCATCACTTAACTTTTATTTGCGTTGATCTTGTACCCCGATATTTCTCCATATTCCTTCAATTTCTTATGTAATTCTTTTACTGATATCTCTGGTTCTGTTAGGTATTCTATGATGTCATCTGCAAATAAGCTGACTTTATACTCCTTCTCCTTTATTTTTATCCCTTTTATTTTATTTTCTATTCTTATCAGTTCTGCCAAAGGTTCTATTGCTAAGGCGAACAATGAAGGGGATAGTAGACATCCCTGTCTAGTTGACCTACTTAATTTAAAGTGACTCAGTACATATCCATTTACTGCTACCTTCGCCAATGGTCCCTTATACAATGCTTTAATCCAATTTATATATTTTTTCTGGTAGCTTGAACTTCTGTAATACTTTAAATAAGTAGTTCCACTCTACTCTGTCAAAGGTTTTTTTCTGCATCTAGAGCAACAGCCACTGTTTCTTAATTCCTTGAACTGTGTGGATTAGACTAATAAGTTTACAGACATTGTCTGCTGTTCGCCTTTTCTTAATAAATTCAGTTTGATCTTGTTTTACTATTTTAGGTACACAATCGGCCAATCTGTTAGCTAATAATTTCGCTATTATCTTATAGTCTGAGTTAAGTAGAGATTAGTTTATATGATGCTGGTGTTAATGGATCCTTCCCCGCCTTTGGTATTACTGTAATTATTGCTGTCTTACATGAATCTGGGAAGTTTTGTGTTTCTTCTATCTGGTTCATTACTTCCAGGAGAGGAGGAATTAATAACTCTTTAAATGTTTTATAAAATTCTATTGGAAATCCATCCTCTCCTGGTGTTTTATTGTTCGTCACCTTTTTTAACATATCCTGTACTTCCTCTATTTCAAATGGTTTTATTAGTTTGTTTTGTTCCTCTTCTTGCAATTTCGGCAGTTTAATTTTAGCTAAAAATTCCTCTATTTTATCATCTTTTCCCTCATTCTCAGTTTGATACAATTATTCATAAAATTCCTTAAAATCTTCATTAATCTCTGTTGGGTTTTATGTAATTTGTTTGTCTTTTTTTCTTGATACCAGTATTGTTCTTTTAGCTTGTTCTGTTTTAAGTTGCCAGGCTAATATTTTATGTGTTTTTTATCCCAGTTCGTAATGCTTTTGCTTTGTTTTCATTAGGTTCTTCTCCACCTTGTACATTTGTAATGTTTCATATTTAATTGTTTTGTCCACCAATTCTCTCCTTTTCATTATATCATCCCTTTTTACTAATTCCTTTTCTGTATTTACTATCTCCCTTTCCAACTGCTCTATTTCCTGATTGTAATCCTTTTTCATTTTAGTCACATAACTTATTATCTGTCCTCTAATGAAGGTTTTAATTGTGTCACATAATATAAATTTGTCTTTCACTGATCCTGTGTTTATTTCAAAATATGTTTTAATTTGGCATTCAATAAACTCCCTAAATTCCTGTCTTTTAAGTAGCATAGAGTTTAACCTCCATCTATATGCTCTTGGTGAGATGTCCTCCAGTTCTATTGCTAATAATAGAGGTGAATGAGTAGTCTAGCTTTATACTCAGTTTTCCTAACTCTCCCTTGAATATGGGCTGACAACAAAAACATATCAATCCTTGAGTAAGATTTGTGCCTACTCGAATAATATGAAAATTCTTTCTCTCTTGGGTGTTGCCTCCTACATATTTCCATGTTTCATTTCCTACATTGATTTAACCATACATTTGGGTACTTTATTCTTTTTATTTGTCTTTTGTCCAGTTTTATCCAATATTGGGTCCAAATTAAGGTTAAAATCCCCTCCTATCAATATATTTCCTTGTGTGTCTCCAATCTTCAAAAAAGTATCCTGCATAAACTTTTGATCCTCCTCATTAGGCGCATATATATTGAGCAAATTCCAAAATTCTGAGTATATCAGACACTTTATCATTCCATACCTCCCTACCAGATCTATTATTTCCTCCTCTATTTTGATTGGTACTTTTTTGTTAACTAGTATGGGTACACCTCTAGCTTTTGAATTATAGGATGCTGCCGTTACGTGTCCTACCCAGTCTCTCTTTAGTTTGTTATGTCAGTTAGATTCGGTTCCTGCACAAATGCTATATCTATTTTTTCCTTCTTCAATAAATTTAGTAGCCTCTTCCTTTTAATTTGTTTATGCATTCCATTAATGTTTATTGTCATATAGTTCAACATGGCCATCTTATATCTTGCTTACATCTCTTTTCCACCTCTTCGCCACCTCCACCCCACTTTTCCCCATTTTCATCTCTTAATTTTCTCTTGTTACATTTAATGTACGACAACACATTTAAGACATAAAGTACCCCAACAGTTCTCACATCCACTAATACCTTAACCCCAAAAGTTCCCCCCTCTCTGAGTTGCCCCATATCCCTTGCCGGGCAACTACAACTCCCCTTTTCATTTGGATTGTGATCTTGTTCGTCAACTGATTTTGCAATGATGGTTATTCCCCCTCTACCCAGACCTCCCCAGAAAACACTTTTTTTAAAACACATATAACAAAGCTCTCTCTCTTTTTTCCCCTCACTCCCTTCCTTCTCTTCTCCTTTCCCTCTTTAGTTCTTTACATATACATTGTTTTTACATCTTTATATATATGGCTTTATCGCCAATCTTCATTCTTGTTATATCTCTTCATCTTTTCTCCTGTATTAAACTCCTTCCACCTCTTTAAAACTTATGTCTAGGTAAAAAAATATTTTTGGACCTTTGTATTCCAATGGTTTATTATCTTCTCTAATTTTATTCCTTGCCCATTCCAGTATATTTTCTCTTGTCATATATCTCAAAAATTTGACTAAGATGGATCTTGGTTTTTGATGTGTCTGTGGTTTTGGAGCTAATGCTCTGTGTGCCCTTTCTATTTCCATTTCTTCCTGCATTTTTGTCATTCCCAGGACCTTCAGGATCCATCCTTTTATAAATTCCTTCATGTCTTTGCCTTCTTCATCCTTCTTCAGGCCCACTATTTTTATGTTGTTCCACCTACTATAATTTTCCAACATATCAATTTTCTGAGCTAACAACTCCTGTGTCTCTTTAATTTTTTTTGTCACTTTCTTCCAATTTTTCTCTTGTCATTTACTTCCATTTCTACAGCCGTTTCCCGCTCTTCCACATTCTCTACTCTTTTCCCTATTTCCGTCATTACCAGTTCTAACCTTTGCATTTTATCTTCTGTTCTTTTCATTTTCCTTTTAATTGCATTAAATTCTAATGATCACCATTCTTCTAGTGATTTCATTTGTTCTTCATAAAAGACTTTATCTATATTCTGTTCATCAGTTTTACTTTTTATTTATCTTTGTCCATCGGTTTTATCTTCTATTTCTCTATGAAGATCTTGGTCTTCTTCTTCCTCTTCTTCTGTGTCTGTACCTGTGTTTGTGTCTTCTTCTTCTCTTCTTTGTGATTGTGTCTCTTCTGTTTTCCCTGATGAGCTGCTTGTATCCCTTTGTTGGGCCTCTTCTTGCTGGGCCTCTTGTTGCCGGTCCTCCCCTCTTGGACTGCTCATCTGTTGTGCTTCCTGATGTTGGTCTTCTTGTCGGTCATCCCTCTGTCTATCTCCCACATCTGTTTCATCGCTCCCCCTTCTGCTGTCTTCCTCATCCTCCAGCTGAGAGCCCTGCTGTCAGGCTTCCCTCAGCTGTTCGCGCTGTGACAGCCTGCTCCTCTGCTGAGTCGCCCTCCCGCCGGTGTCCTCTTTCTCCTTTGATTGCGCACTTTTGTTTGGCTCCGAGCTGGTGTCGCGGCTCCGCAGGGCTGGCCCTGACCTCGAGGGTTCAAGGGCTCCTCGCCACCAGAGCGTTTCGTTCCTTCTTGCAGGTAAGGCCTTCTTCTTTCTTCTCCAGTGACTTTTCCACTTTTATTCCAGTTCTTCTTTCTTTCTCCTTCTTGGAATCCATCTTCTTTCTCTTCTCTGTATCTTTATCTTCTATTTCTTATATTTTATTTTTGCTGTGCTTTGCTTTTTCCTAACATTTTTCCTATTTTCCTGGAGAGGGGTGGTTTTCCCGACCGGCCACTACTCCATCACGTGACTCCTCCAACAATGACCATTCTTGAGTGCATAGCAGTTGAGCTTTCTTAAGCATTGTTTTTTTTATTATTTATTTTAGTGGCTCGGATGGAGCACAACAATCAATTGCAGTTCTGGAGTTAGTGCATTAATCACACAAGAATCAATTCCATGGGAACTCTTGCATTACCCCAATACTTGTTTGATTAGTAAGAAAATGTAATCATTGCTAAGAATATGCTCAAAATCTTGGTGCCTGCTATACTATCAGCTGGGACTTCAAGGGGCTAAAAACAGAAATGCTAGCTGGAATAACAAGCAGATCCAGCACTTTTAGTGATGACAGAAACTAAGTCAATAATTCCCCATCAGAACTACGAGCTTTTGATAAAGGGTCATTGACTAAAATATTAATTCTCTTTCTCCCTCCACAGACAATAAATGCCTCCAGAGTTTTGTTATTATTTCAGATATCCATCATCAGCATTTTTTTTTTAGTTTTCAATTTATTTAAAGAGATTTCATGACTCCTCTTATAATGAGAAATCTGTGATGGTTGATCAAGTCTCTGCTGATTGAGCAACTGTATTGATAGGTGAAATACAGTATTCTTGAGGGTATCACTTTATCCCAATGAGATTTTAAAAAGGGCCTAAATTCATACAAATAAGTCACAAGCCTTAGCTGCTTTGTAACTACTTTTTTTGTACTCTTCATGGGCCTTGTAACATAACTCTTCCAGCCAAAGCATTTCATCAGTGCTTCTCTTTAGTTCCTTTCATTTTACTTTGCCCAATACAGACAGGACACTTGAGAGGGTTTTTTTAAGATGAGGGTTGTGATAGTACAGATTCTATCACCAATGTGTATATGTATATATTGTGGTGTAGGATGACTGTGATTGGCTGAGAGTGTAGCCACGCCTACTGGCAGGTCTTAAAGGGTTGCTCCTAGCCAGACCCAGATCATTCTGGACTGGTCGACCTACATGTGATACGCTCCAGTCTTCTAGTTAATGAAAGCCTTGGTTTGGATCAACAAGCCTTTGATTCTTTCGATGTGCTCTACAATTTTATTAACTAGAAAGTTTTCAAGGGATGGAGAGTATGCTGTGACCGGAACGGCTCAACATCAACCCGCAGTCGGCTACAGCTTCGAATGATTTTAAGCAATCGGTGAGGTGTTTCAAAGCTTACCTACAACGCTCTGACCCTGCCGTGGAGGACAGCCATCAACTACTAGTATTAATGTCTATGGTGTCCCCGAGAGTCTATGAGAGCATCCAGGACGCAGCCACTTACGCAGCAGCCGTGAAGGTGTGGAAGGACTCTACGGGTGACCGGTAAACAGGGTCTATGCCCGGTACAAACTAGTGACCAGGAGGCAACTGCCCAGTGAGTCCTATAGATCTTATAGCCAAGCACAAAGGGCACTGGGCAGAGCCTGTGCCTGCTCAGACAGAACTGCTGCTGAGACCACTGACAATCTCATTCAGCATGCTCACGTGGCCGGGTCTGATCGAATGAGGTGAGGCAGCGCCTGCTAGAGCATGCGGGCGAAAACCTAGAGGACGTGATCCAGATCGCAGACACAATGGAGGATGCGGTCTTAAGTATGGACGCTTACTCTCAGGGCTGGACCCCATGCTATGAAGTGAGTAGGATGCCTTCCCTCACACCACGGCCCACCGACGGCCTGTTGGCCACCGCTACACTGCCTGATGCGACCCCGAAGTGCTACTTCTGCGGGAGGGATAAGCACAGCAGGTCCCAGTGTCCGGCGAGGAAAGCCAGGTGCCAGAAGTGCCTTAGAAATGGCCACTTTGCTGTAGTCGATCGCTCCAAAATGGCCACCATCAAACACAGTGCCTCATGTGAGGCCCAACCGTCACCCTCCCATTAAAATGAGAGCGAGGGCTCCACTCTGTGGTGGCAGCGTCATGGGCAGGCGCCGAGCACGGAAGCTACAGCCCACCCTCACCATGATGACGTTGACCTGCTTGGACCTCCCACACAAAGTAACGACCACCCAGGCCCAAGCCCCGACTTCAACAACCGCTGCAGCCACCATTGCCACTACCGACGCTGCTGACCAGGTACCCGCCGATGTGGCCGCCACCATCATCATTACCGATGCTGCCGACCAGGGACCCTCCGCTGCGGCCGCCACTACCACCGCTGCTGACGCTGCCAACCAGGGACACGCTGCCACCGATGCTGCCGACTAGGTACCCGCTGCTGTGGCCGCCACTACCGATGCTGCTGACCAGGGACTTGCTGCCGCCACCAACGCTGCTGACCTGGTACCTGCTGCTGCTACCAATGTGGTACCCACTGCCGTGGCCACCACCATCGCCGCTACCGCCAATGACTGCCCGTCTTACCACCCCACCACCGCCGACTGCAAGCAGCGACCCCCCAGCACTTACTGTTGGCTGGCCAACACCCCCAGCAGGCTTCAGGCAGCAGCCCCAGCTCCTCGATGCTAACAGCTCCAGTTCAACTGCTTCTGTGATGTCACCACGCACACGTAGTCCACTTCAGGCCCGACGCTGGGTGATGTCATCATGTAAGACTCCACTGTTCCCAGAATAGGTCTCTGCATCAGTCAACCTGGACCAGGACTGCCCACATCCCCTTAATAAAGCAAAGGAACTGATTAAAGTGCATTGACACCATACCAATTGCTTATTTGACTCGGGGTCAACTGAGAGTTTTATCCATCCAGACCTGACCCACCGTTGCAGACTGGTTATTTTCCCCACTGACCAGAGGATTTCATTGGCGACCAGGTTGCACTCAACTGGGGTAAAGGGGTATTGTGTGGTGACCCTGAAAGTCCAGAGCATCACATTTAGCAATTTTAAACTAATAGTCCTCCCCCAAATGTGCGCTCCTATATTGCTGGGAGTGCATTTTCACTGCCACTTCTGAACCGTTTCCCTGCACTATGGGGGACCCCCATGCCCCACTCTCTGTCTGTAACCATTCCACCCCTGAGGCCTACTGCCAGCGACAGCCCAAGCCACCTGCCCCCGCGCCCCACTTGTAGCCTCTCCACCCTCCGGTTCGCTCCTCCGGCACTCTTCGCAAACCTCACCCCTGGCTGGAAACCAGTGGCCACCAAAAGCTAGCAATATAGTTATGAAGACAGCAAATTCATCAGAAGCGAGGTGCACAGACTGCTGGATAAGAGCATTATTCAGCCCAGCTCAAGTCCCTGGAGGGCCCAGGTGGCGGTGGTTAAAAACAGGGAGAAGCCATGGATGATGGTTGACTGCAGCCAGACAGTCAACCGCTTCACCCTTCTGGATGCATATCCCCTCCCACGGATCTTGGATGTGGTGAATTAGATCGTCCAATACCGTGTGTTCTCCACCATTGACTTATGTTCGGCCTATCACCAGCTCCCGATCCGCCAAGACCGACTTTTCACGGCCTTCGAAGCGAATGAGCGGCTGAATCAATTCCTCAGGGTACCCTTTGGGGTCATGAATGGTGTCGTGGTTTTCCAGCGGGAAATGGACCAGATGGTAGACCAGAACGGGCTAACAGCTGACCACGATGCCAACCTCAAGAAATTTTTTCAGACTGCGATTCGGCTGAACTTAACCTACAATTTCGACAAGTGTGTCTTCCGGACCACTTAGCTCGCAATTCTTGGTTGTGTGGTGGAGAACGGGGTGGTAATGCCAGACCCTGACTGCATGCGTCCCCTCATGGACTTCCACCACCCCCCCCCCCCACCACACACCCAAAAGGCACTCAGACACTGCTTCAGTTTCTTTTCATACTATGCCCAATGGGTTCCATACTATACTGACAAGGCACAGTCACTTATCAAGACCACATACTTCCCCCTGTTAACCGAAGCCAGAGCAGCCTTCGACCACATCAAATCGGACATCGGTGCTGCAACGCTGCACGCCATCAACGAGTCCATTCCATTCCAAGTAGAGAGCGATGCATCCAATTTTGCACTGGCAGCCACTTTGAACCAGGCCGGCCAGCCGGTAGCCTTCTTCTCCAGGGCCCTTCAGGGCCATGAGAGCCGTCACTCCTCTATCGAGAAGGAGGACCAGGCCATAGTCGAAGCAGTACATAGTTGGAAACACTACCTCACTGGCAGGCGCTTTACACTGCTGACCGACCAATGCACGGACTCGTTCATGTTTAGCAATACCCAGCAAGGTAAGATCAAAAACGACGAGATCGCTAGGTGGAGAATCGAACTCTCCACCTTCAGTTATGACACACTGTACCAGCCTGGTAAACTTAATGACCCACCAGATGCACTCTCCAGGGGAACTTGAGCCAACATACAACTGGACAGCTGCAGAGACTCCATGAGAAGCTCTGTCATCCAGTGGTCACTAGGTTCACGCACTTCGTTAAGGCTCGCAACCTGCCCAACACGGTCGAGGAGATTCACTTCATGACCCGAGCCTGCCCGGGTGCACTAAGTGCAAGCCCCACATTCCGTCTGGAGAACACCTGCGACATCAAAGCCACCCAACCCTTTCAACGTCTAAGCGTGGACTTCAAGGGGCCCCTACTGTCGACCAACCATAATACCAACATTCTTACAGTGATCAACAAGTATTCTCGCTTCCCATTCACTGTGCCCTGCTTGAACATGACCGCCTCCTCAGTCATAGAGGCCCTGCACAGCATCTTCGCCATCTTTGGTTACCCCAGTTACATCCACAGTGACCGGGGGTCCTCGTTTATGAGCACCGAGCTGCAGCAGTATCTTCTGGAGCATGGTATTGCTTCGAGCAGGCCCACCAGCTATAAGCCACAAGGTAATGGGCAGGTCGAAAGAGAGAATGCCACCATCTGGAAAGAGATTATACTTGCCCTCTGGTCCAAAGGCCTCCCCACCGCTCGCTGACAGGACATGTTCACTCGTGCCCTACACTCCATCTGCTCCCTCCTATGCCCATGACCAATGCCAACCCCATGAAAGGATGTTCTCTTTCCCGAGGAAATCCAAATTGGGAATAACCACTCCGGCGTGGCTCACGGTTCCCGGGCCTGTCCTCCTGTGATGCCACGTCCGGTACTCAAAGAACAACCCTTTGGTTGACCAACTGATGCTGCTCCATGTGAACCCACATTATGTATACATTGAGTACCCAGACAGGCGGGATGACAGTCTCAGTAAGGGATCTAGCACAAGCCAGATCGGACCCAGCAGTGCTCCCAATCCAACCTCCTCCAACTCCTTCTCCCTTAGGTCACATGCTTGAACAGAGGGATCAGCACCACCCCACCAACTCAGGCCAGCCTGTCGACAACACCGTTGGGTAATTGAGCGAAGCGGTGGCCACACCCAACGAGCCCGCCAGTGTCACAACTCCAGCGACCCCAATCCCAGCACCACAGTGGTCACGCCAGACGATCAGGCCCCCCGACCATTTACAGCCCCTAACCTCCCACCAGTTCCCCCCCACCTTTTTTTAACAGCCCTCCATTCAACCCGAGGTCAGTTCTCAAAGAAGGGGTTAATGTAATAGTATGGATTCTATCACCAATGTGTATATGTATATATTGTGGTATAGGATGGTTGTGATTGGCTGAGAGCATAGCCACGCCTACTGGCAGGTCTTAAAGGGTTGCTCCTAGCCAGACCCAGATCATTCTGGACTGGTCGACCTGCATGTGATACGCTCCAGTCTTCTAGTTAATAGAAGCCTTGGTTTGGATCAACAAGCCATTAATTATTTCGATGTGCACTACACAGCATTAATAAGATTCATGTCGATTATGTGATGTATAAGGCAAGGCATGATCCATTAGCCTCTGCATTTTTCAACATCTTTTCTGTTTTCAAGTAAATATTCAATTTGAAGTAAACAATTTAGGATTCTACTTTCCCTTTGCTTTTTTTTTAAAACCTACCTGTTGTTCATCGTGTATATGTTGTTCACAAGTAAGGGAGTCTTAGAAAATAAACTGACATAAACATATCAATCTGTGGCTAAGAAGGAGTCTTGAGTGGCATGGGCACATATAGTCTTTCCCAAGAGCAAGCTATAAATTCATGAAGACCCTGTAATGTTTGATCTACCTTCTAATTTGCTTCTTCCTTGGCCTCAACTTCAAATGCATCAGCGTCTTGTGATCCCCATCTTGCATCTGTCTTCAGACTCCTCTGCTTCAGACTTTTCCTTACTTCTCTGGTGTGGAAAATTCAATCTCTTAACGGTTTTAACAGCCAGTAAAACTGAAGATGAGGCTTGGCTGGCTAGCTGTCAAACTAATTCTGGGTTGAAATTGCCCAACACAGGTATAACCCTTCACCGCACAGCTCTGAGCCCCTGTTGTGTGTGATCCCTTAAAGCAACCATCCTCAACCTTTTTTGGTTATGGCCTCCTTAGGGCTCTGCGCAAAGTTTATGGGCCCTCTTCCCAGTGAAGCAATCAAGTTTAGTTCGTATCTTCTGTACTGCTCTCCTACTGATTACATAAAAAAGATTTCATAATTTCAGTTCATGACTCCCCTTAAATGTACTGGGGCCCATTGAGAATGGCTGCCTTAAAGTTATGTGATCACAAAACAACTGACTTCTTCATTACATTGGAGAGTGAATCAGAAACTAAGCTTCTGAATCTGTAAAGGAAACTGTAAAGGTATGAGAAACTCAAAAACCATAAATGAAATGTCCTGTCCAGCAACATTAAATGACCATTTCCATCCATGGATGCAGCCTGACCCATTAAATCCCTCCAGCCTCTCCTTGTTCACTAAAGTTTGTTTTGACAGATTTGGGAACTAAATAGATCAATGGTGAATTAGTAATAATTTATAATAGTTAATCTTTCCTGTTTGGCACAAAAATAATAGAAGAGATGGCTCAAATCATGCTAACAAAGGAAAATAAGGAGTGTTAGATCCCAAAGAGGAGGCATATGAAATAACCAGAAATAAAATAAACAAGGGCTATGGATTGAGACACATTTGGAGTTCAACAAAAGAGAACAAAAAGATTTGTTAAGAGGGGAGGAATGGAGTAAGAAAGCAACCTATCAATTGAAAGATTCTGCAACTGTGCATAGAGAAAAGGAGTAGTAACAACAAATACTAGTTACTTGAAGTCAGAAACACAGGAAATTATAATTGCTAACAAAGGAAAAGCAGAACAATTCAACTCGTACCTTCACAAATGACCTCCTAGATATATTAGCTAACCAAGGGCTTAATGAGAAATAGTGCTGAGGACATTAATGGGAATAAAGGCTGATAAATCCCAGGAATTAAAGAAAAAAAAGTGAAGAAAAAGCAAAGCCCCAGATACACAAAACACAACAAATAAAGGATAAAGGTGAGGAGAAAATGATACCTAAGAAAGAAAAACCAAAAACAACTGGAAAAAAAGAAGAAAAGATGCCAGAAGAGAAAGGTGGAGGCCTTACCTGCACGAAAAAGCAGGGACCCGTTGTGGAAAGAGGAGCCCACTCCCCGAAGTTAGTGGAGACCCCGCAGGGTCACAACCCACTGACCACGGGACTACAAAAATGGCTCACTGAGTCAAACAGAGGTGCGCAACTGCGCATGCGCAAGGAATCACGCATGCACAATGCGTACGGCAAGGAGAACACCGACGGGAGGGGGGACCAGCTGTGGAGTGAAACTCCACAGCACGAACAGCTGAGAGATGCCTGACAGCAGGGCTCCCAGCTGGAAGATAAAGAAAGCAACAGGAAAGGGAGGGGTGAGAAAGAAAAACGGAAGCAGGAGACACAACAGATAACCAGCCCAGAAGAAGAGGACCCACATCAAGAAATCATGAAAAAAAATACTCAACAAACTGAGACAAGCAGCTGAACAAGAAAGACAGAAGAGACACAGATACAAGGAAGGAAATAGAAGACACAAACCCAAGGGCAGACACAGAAGAAGAAGAACACCAAGCTCTGCACAAAGGAATAGGAGGTAAAATGAATGGACAGTACATAGATTTTTTAAAAATTTCAAGAACAAATGAAAGCATTAAATGAATGGTTGACACTAGAATTTATTGAAATGAAAAGAAAAATGAAAAGTACAGAAGAAAAAGTGAGTCGAAGAGAGCTGGTCATAACAGATGTAGGGAAAGGATTAGAAAATGTGGAAGAACGTGTAATGGCGGTAGAAATGGAAGTGAACGACTTAAAAAGAAAATTGGAAGAAAGTGACAAAAAAGTTAAAGAAACACAGTTGTTAGCTCAGAAGATGGATATAATGGAAAACTATAGTAGGTAAAACAATATAAAGATAGTGGGCCTTAAGGAAGATGAAGAAGGCAAAGATATGAATGAATTTATAAAAGAATGGATCCCAAAAGTCCTGGGAATGCCAGAAATGCAGCAAGGAATGGAAATAGAAAGGGCACACAGAACATTAGCCCCAAAACCACAGTCACAACAAAAACCAAGATCCATTTTAGTAAAATTTCTGAGATACACGACAAGAGAAAATATATTGGAGAAGGCAATTAATAAAATTAGAAAAGACAGAAAACCACTGGAGTACAAAGGTCAAAAAAAAAATTTCTACCCAGACATAAGTTTTGAGCTCCTGAAGAAGAGGAAGGAGTTTAATGCAGCAAAATCGGATCCTATGGAAGAAAGGCTATAAATTTATGTTAAGATATCCAGCGGTGCTTAAAATAGTTATCCCGGGGGAGCAAAACAGACTGTTCTCGAATCCGGAGAAAGCACGAGAATTTGCAGAACACTTGCAAGACAGAAAGAGAGACGAAGAGATATAACAAGAACAAAGAATGACAACAAACTACATATAAAGATGTAAAAATAATGTATAAGTAAGAACTAAAGGAGGGAAGAAAAGGGAAGTAAGGGAGAAGGGGGTAAAGAGGAGGGGGATAAAAAAGAAAAAGAGAAGAAAAGAGGGGGAGCTTTGTTTTAATGTGAAGATAGAAGTCTTTTCTGGAGGGGGTTGGGTGGGAGAAAATAACAGTCACTGTGAAATCAGTTGACACTTGCGAACAGGTTCACAATCCAAATGGAGAGAGGAGTTGTGGTTGCCCGGCAAAGGACAAGGGGCGACTCAGAGAGTGAGGGGACATTTTGGGTTAAGGGACTTTTAGATGTGGAAGTGGTTGAAGTATTTTAGAAGTGTTGTCATACAGTGTGTTCAAAATAAGAAAGCTGAGAAATGAAAATGGGGAAAGGGGAAAAGGTGGTGGTGAGGAAGCAGAAATGAGATGTAAACAGAGTATGAAATGGCCGTGTTGAACTATATGACTATAAATATTAACAGAATACATAACAAAATCAAAAGGAAAAGGCCATTAAATTTACTGAAAAAAGGAAAAATAGATATAGCATTCGTGCACGAAACACAATAAACTGAAGTGGAACACAAGAAATTAAAGAGAGACTGGGTAGGGCACATAACAGCAGCATCACATAACTCAAAAGCCAGAGGTGTAGTTATATTAATCAATAAAAATGTACCAATCAAAATAGAGGAGGAAATAATAGATCCAGCAGGGAGATATGTAATGATAAAGTGTCAGATATATTCAGAACTCTGGAATTTGGTCGATATATATGCACCTAATGAAGAGGATCAAAAGTTTATGCAAGATATTTTTTTGAAGATTGCAGATACACAGGGGAATATATTGATAGGAGGGGACTTTAACCTTAATTTGGACCCAAAGATGGATAAAACTGGACAAAAGACTAGCAGAAAGAACAAAGTAGCCAAATTTATGGTTAAATCAAGGGAGGAAATGCAACTTTTGGATATATGGAGGAGACAACACCCAAAGGAGAAGGAATACTCATATTATTCAAGTAGAGATAAAACATACTCAAGGATTGACCTTTTCCTGTTGTCAGCCCATATCCAAGGGAGAGTTAGGAAAATGGAATATAAAGCTAGATTGTCATCTGATCACTCATCTTGTAATTAGCAATAGAACTGGAGGACATCCCACCAAGAATATATAGATGGAGATTAAACTCCATGCTACTTAAAAGACAGGAATTTAGAGAATTTATTGAGCGTCAAGTTAAAATGTACTTTGAAATAAATACAGAATCAGTGAAAGACAATTTTATATTATGGGATGCAATGAAAGCCTTCATTAGAGGGCAGATAATAAGTTATGTAACTAAGATGAAAAAGGACTACAATTGGGGAATAGACCAGTTGGAAGGGAAGTAGTAAGTACAGAAAAAGAACTAGCAACAAGGGAAGATAGAACAAAAAGAGAATTGGGGGACAATTTAGAATTTAGAGTGCAAAAAAAATAAAGCATATAGGATTGGAGAATTGATGACAAAAATCAGCACATATGAATAAATGGGTCTTTCCCCAGGTGGTATACTGTTACTTGTTGACGTACTGTGCTTAGTACTGATCAGTATTGTATTTGAATGAAGTAACGAACTGTAACTTGCTGACACAGAAGCTGGGGTGGATTGGAAGGGGGGGAATGAAAATTGTGAGGAGGTTGCAAAGAGGCTCCAATGTGATTTAGACAATTGAGCGAATGGAAAATGTATGGCAGATGTAGATGAATAAATTATATATTATCCACTTGGCTTTTAAAATCAGAAAGCCGAATTATCTGAATACTGGTAGATCGGGAAAAGGAGCGTGTCAAGACCACCTGACTACCCTTGTACACCAATCGCTGAAAGCAGGGATTCAGGTGCAGTAAACAGTTAGGAAGACAAATGGTTTGGCTTTCATTGTAAATGGATTTGAGTAGAGGAGCATGAATTTCTTGCTGCAGCTTTATTGGGCATTGGTGAAACAATATGTGGAGTTCTGAAGGCAGTTTTTTTTAAAACAGAATAAGAATGTTCTTGGTACGGAGGTGTGGTGATACAACCACGACACTGGCTGCATTCCTACCAGTCTACTGCAGGGGGAAGCCACTGTACTCGCAGGTAGGCAACCTGGGAGGCTGGCCCCACCTGCCTGCTATCAATCACCGGTCCATATAAAGACTCTGTCTGGCCCCTATGGGAGCAGTCGGACACATGGAGCCAGGAGTGTACAGAGACCTGGTGTGTACAAGTTTAAGCTGATTAAAGCCTGTTGTACAGTCTGTGGACTTTGTGTCTGAATTATTTGCACTGCAATGCTCACAATTTAATCAGCTTAAAATTAAAGGACCATGGAGAATTTCTTCATCATCGAGACACTGGATATCGACCCTCAGCACCTGGACGCTCCAGCATACTTCAAGATCTGGAAGCACATGATTAAGGCAATCATCCACATGCAGGCTGAGGTCATCAAAACATACCAAAAGAAACCCATGATACTATGCACCAAGCTGGACCCGCATGCTTTCCAGGCTATCCAGGACTGCAAGGAGTTTGAACCAAAATGGCCATCCTGGAAAGCATGTACCAGCTCCTGAAGAACAATCTCTACAGCCGGTACCTACTCAGCATCAGAATACAGCAGCCAGGTGAGATGGCAGACGCTTACTGGGGACACTGCGAGAGCTGACATGCCTGTGAATGATCGAAGTTGGAGTGACCACTGGGGAAGTGGAGCTACTCATCCAAGATGAATGTGTGCGAGAGCTGTGGTCGAGGGCAACTCGACAAAGGCTGTTGGAGGAGAATAACGCTTCCCTTGCCAGGATCATGGAGGCGGTCCACTCCCTAGAAGCTGCAGCTCACCACAAAGAGGTTTTCGATATTTACCTCCCCATCCTCCAGCCTGGCCGATGCTGACGACAGCAGTCGCTGAAGGACCCCACATGGAAGAGATGATTGCCACTGCCAATGCTGTTTGCCGTTGTAAGTACTGTGGGGCCCAGCCTGAGTCAGACAGCTGCTCCTGGAAGATCTGTTCTGCGAGGAAAACTCGCATTTCTCCCGATGCAGCAAGAAGGGCCACTTTGCTAAAGTATGCTTCTCCAAACCCACTGGGAGCACTACAGTCCTCTGCGACCAACCAGGAGCTCCTCTCGACCCTCTGGGTGCCCCCACATGTGAATACCCAGACAGCGCCATTACTCCGCCCATCACTTCTGCCCGCAGTGATGTCATCACTTCTGGCCCAGTCATCAAACCACATGGCCGCCATGTGCTCACCACGGGCGCCGCCATCTTTCATCGTCCAACTTCTGCCCACACCGATGGCGTCACTTCCACCCGTGCCAAACTCTTCACTTCCACCCACACTGATGATGTCACTTCTGGCTGGATCGCTGGACAATGCTGATGCCATGTGTGTCTCCTGGGCGCCACCATCATGGGTCAGCCAACCCCCACCCACCCTGAATCCAACTTGCCTGTCTCACCGACTAGACGGTGTGGTCAACATGTGCGTGTATGAAACCGGGCAGTCATCACACCTCACATTCTTAAAGTGCCCACAGACCACTACTCGCCACAGCTGGCTGGGAGCAGTAACTCGGATCCTGAGGCAGTCCTTGCATCTGCCACGCTATCAGAGGACATCTCCCATGGACTTGGGCACTCAATGATGGACATCAACAGACTCGCCAAGGCAAATAGCGCCTTTGGAAGACTACACAAAAGAGTCTGGAAAAACAACCAACTGAAAAACCTCACAAAGATTAGTGTATACAGAGCCATTGTCATACCCACACTCCTGTTCGGCTCCGAATTATGGGTCCTCTACCGGCATCACCTACGGCTCCTAGAATGCTTCCACCAGCGTTGTCTCCGCTCCATCCTCAACATTCATTGGAGCGACTTCATCCCTAACATCGAAGTACTCGAGATGGCAGAGGCCGACAGCATCGAATCCACACTGCTGAAGATCCAACTGCGCTGGGCAGGTCACGTCTCCAGAATGGAGGTCCATCGCCTTCCCAAGATCGTGTTATATGGCGAGCACTCCACTGGCCACTGTGACAGAGGTGCACCAAAGAAGAGGTACAAGGACTGCCTAAAGAAATCTCTTGGTGCCACCAGTGGGCTGATATCGCCTCAAACCGTGCATCTTGGCGCCTCACATCTCGGTGGGCAGCAACCTCCTTTGAAGAAGACTGCAGAGCCCACCTCACTGACAAAAGGCAAAGGAGGAAAAACCCAACACCCAACCCCAACCAACCAATTTTCCCCTGAAACCGCTGCAACCGTGTCTGCCTGTCCTGCATCGGACTTGTCAGCCACAAACGAGCCTGCAGCTGACATGGTCATTACCCCTCCATAAATCTTCGTCCGCGAAGCCAAGCCAAAGAAGAAGAAATAAAATGTCTGTTTGATAGCAGGAGTACTGAGAGCTTTGTGCAGCTGAACGTGGTCCATATGCTGCACTCAGAATATAACCAGCGAATTTTGCTATCGCATTTGCATCCCAGGACCACTCCATCACACCACTGAAGTGCTGCTCGGTAAACTTGATGGTGGGATGGGAGACATACCAAGGTTCAAGCTACTGGTCATGACCAAACTCTGCGCCCTGGTTATCCTGGGACTAGTCTTCCAGTGTCACCTCCACAGCCTCACCCTAGCCTTCTCCCCACTCACCATCTGCAGCACAAAGACCAGCGACTGCCCACAGTCCACCTCCAGACTCTCAACTCTGTGGATACCCCCTCCAAGCCCTTCAAATACCTGAAGCTGAACTACAAGCTCATAGTGGCCAAGAATAGGCTCTACTGTGTAGCTGAGAGGGCCTTTATCAAGGCCGAGCTGTGACAGCTTCTGACGGAAGGAGTAATAGAGCCCAGCACCAGCCCCTGGAGAGCTCAGGTCCTTGTCGTTAAAGGGAGTGGTAAACTGAGGATATATCGACAATAGTCAGACCATCAACTGGTCCACCCAGCCGACATGGTCAACGAGATAGCCCAGTACTGGGTTTTCTCCACTAGTGGCCTGACATCGGCCTACCATGCCTGGGATAAACCTTATTATGCCTTCGAGGTGGACGGACACCTTTACCAGTTCCACCAAGTCCTGTATGATCCAGCGTGAGATGGACCCCATGGTAGACCGGCACAACCTAAGAGCAACCTTCCTGTACCTGGACAATGTCACCAACTGCATCCATGACCAACAGAACCATGATGCTAACCAGGAGAGATTTCTCCAGACAGCAGAGGCACTAAACCTCACCTATAACAGAGAGAATTGTGTGTTCACCACCACCTGCCTCACCATCATGGGATGCATCGTGGAGCATGGTGCCATCAATCCCGACCCCAAACACATGCGCCCACTGATAGAACTGCCCCTCCCCCACACATTCAAGGCCCTCCTCAAGTGTCTAGGGCTCTTCTGTTACTATTCCCAGTGGGTCCCCTGCTTCTCAGACAAGGTCCGACCACTGACCAAAGCCACCACCTTTCCCCTTCCCAACAAAGCACAAATGGCCTTTGCCCGCATCAGACAAGACCACCCCATTCCAGGTGGAGTGTGATATCTCTAACATTGCCCTCGCTTCCACCCTCAACCAAGGGGAAAGACCCATGGCTCTTTTCTCCAGGACCATGGTTCAGAGCTCGGGCACTCCACTATCGAAAAGGAGGCCAAGGTGATCATGGAAGCAGTCCGCCACTGGTGCGACTACCTGGCTGGCAGAAGGTTCAGCCTTCTCACAGACCTGCATGCAGTGGCATTCATGTTCAGTATCACTCACAAGGGCAAGATCAAAAATGACAAGATCTTGCACTGAAAAGTTGAGCTGGCCACTTTCAGCTACGGCATATAGAATAGGCTGGGGAAGCTCAACAACTCCCCGATGCCCTGTCCCCAACCTACACCAGTAGACAGTCTGACCAGCTTCAGGCACTGCACAACACCCTTTGCCATCTGGGTGTCACATGCCTGTACCACTTCATAAAGTCCCAGAACCTCCCCTTCACCGTCCAAGAAGTTCAGACCATGAATGAGTCATGCAGGGTCTGTGCAGAGTGCAAACCATGCTTCTTCCACCCATCAAAGGCCCACATAATAAAGGCCACTTGGCTCTTCGAGTGACTCAACATTGACTTCAAGGGACCACTGTCTTCCACGAGAAAGAACGTCTATTTTCTCTCAGTCATAGACGAATACTCCTGTTTTCACTTCGGCATCCCTTGCCCCAGCACCTCCACTGCCTCTGTTATCAAGGACTGCCACAGATCTTTACCATGTATGGATACCCGGCATTCATCCACAGCGATCAGGGGTCCAGCTTCATGAGTGAGGAACTGCACCAGTACCTGGCGGTGCAAGGCATTGCAGCTAGTCGCACAACTAGCTACAACCCCGGGGCAACAGGCAGGTTGAACGTGAGAATGGGGTGATCTGGAAGGCGGTCCTCCTGGCCCTGAGGTCAAAAGGATGGTCCGCCAACAATTGGCAAGAGGCCCTCTCTGAGGCACTCCACGCCATACGGTCACTCTTGTACGCGACTACCAATCAGACCTCTCACGAATGCCGTTTCTTCTTTCCAGCGTGAATGACACTTTTGGGACTGATACTCTTCCGTAAACATGCGAGGACCCATAAATCCAACCCCTTGGTCGAGCAAGTGCATCTCCTCCATTCAAATCCAAATTACGCCTCCGTCAGGTACCCCAATGGATGCAAGGACACTGCCTCAACTCAGGGCCTGGCACCAGTAGGTGCCTAGACCCTCCACCCCAGGCACACCTGGCCCTTCCTGGATTCCCCTGGGGCCGACACCCTCTCTCTGCCTCTCCACAGGGCTCCACTTCCCGTGAATGCACCCTGCACCCTCATACTGCTAGACACCCCCACTCTGGCAGACACCATCCAACCATCCCAGATCCAGCCAACCTTCAAACAGCCCTGTCCCCATTGACCATTGACCAGAAGCCTGTCCTGAAATGGTCCCAGAGGCAAAGACAACCACCAGATCGCCTGAACTTGTAAATATGCTTTCAAACTACTCTGTACCGTGAACACCGCTGCCCCCTCCCCTTTCCCCACAACCCCCCAGGACTTATTTTAAGAAGGGGGTGAATGTGATGGTACAACCACTACACTGGCCACACTCCTATCAGCCTACTGTAGGGGCCAACCACTGTACCTGCAGGTAGGCAGCCTGGGAGTGTACAAAGACGTGGTGCGCACAAGTTTAAGTTAATTAAAGCCTGTTGTACAGTCTGCAGTCTTTGTGTCTGAATTCTTTGCACAGCAACACTCACAGGAGGGAATACAATTAAGCTTCAATTAATGAATTCCTGGATGGTAGGTCTGGTGCATCAGGAGAGATTGGAACGATTGCACTTACTTTCACTGGAGTATAAAAGATTGAGAAGAATCTTAAACCAATAATATTCTGACAGAATTGGTTGGGGTTACAGCCTCGTGATATGGACTATGCCATTTACAAAGTTCAGGAGAAATGTCTTTACCCAAAGGATGTGGGATTCTCTATCACACAGGGTCATGGAGGCAAGTTCATTAAATACATTCAAGGAGGGAGGGAAACTTATTTCTTAATGCTGCAGGAAAGCAAGAATAGTATACTAAAGAGGATTACTATTCACAACCTTATTGAAGAGGAAGAGAGGAGTAGCAGAGCAAGAGGGGAGAATGTCACAAAAGATTTGCTCATATTTTTGATCTGCTGACACATATGTCCATGGCCTCATGCACTGCCAAATCGAGGCAACCCGTAAGTTAGAGGATCAACACCTAATATTCTGTCTGGGTTCTCTCCAGCCAGATGGCATGAACATTTACTTCTCCAGTTTCCATTAGCTCCCCCACCCCATTTCTTTCCCTATCCCTCTGCCTCATTTCCTTCAGCTCCCCATCCCCTTCCATCTCCATTCAGAGAGCAATCCCCTCCCGCTATCACTTCTCAGCCTTTTTCTGCTTCTTCCCTTCCACTCATATCAACCTTTGGCTTCTGAGCATGTGCTCCTCCTCTTGCCCCTCCCCCAACCACTTTATTCAGGCACTTGACTCCTTTCTGTTCACATCTCGATGAAGGGCTCAGGCCTGAATTTTTATCTTTGCCCTATCTGCGTTCTCCAGCATTAACATTTCTGTTTGTACATTTTTGATGATTCCAGCCTGAGTTATACAGATTTTCAACACCTGCTTTTGAAAATATCATGAGCATCTTGTGGAAACTTGCCCAATCTTTAGTAAATAACTTAGTGATACAATAATAAATTAACTTTTACAGGAAAATTAGACTTCCTAATAAAAGCTGACTTTTGAAGGTGAGCTAACTTAGCTACTATGGGTTTAAAATACAGTACAATTCAATCAGCACTCTTTTTTTCGCGAGGAGACATACTCATTCCAAAGTACACTGGAAGTTAATGGCTAGATGATTTCATGGCTCATAAAGATAGTATCCACTCTTATTTAAATACAAATGCCACTCCAATTGCAGAAAATGAAATGTTTCACATTTGAGATAGCTTTATTAAATGCCACCTTGCCACTTGGCTCTTTATTCGAAAATATTGAAGAATAGGAAGTTTTGCACTACAGCATTTTCTGCAGGAACTTTAGGCAAGCACTTTTTTGACAATGTGATGTATTAGTTACTGTATCTTCTTTTTTTAAATTGTATTTTTTCACACTGTGAACCATATCAATCAAAATACATTCAAACATTTCCCTCTTAGTGGCATTTTCTCCCCTTTTTTCCCCCCTACCTTCCCTCCCCCCTTCCCACCCCCCCTCCAAACCCATTTAACTCTCAACATATACAATACAATAAAACTATTAAACAATGTCACAATGAAAATAAACAAGAAAATTGTGTCATCTATATTTACACACTGGATCAAGTCATTTTGTCTTCTTATCATTTTATCATTTTAGGGAGTGGAGATCCAAGGCAGGCCTCTCTGTTGTGTTCCATGTATGGTTCCCAAATTTGTTCAAATAATGTGACTATTTTTTAAATTATATGTTATTTTTTCCAATGGAATACATTTATTCATTTCCATGTACCATTGCTGTAATCTCAGGCTCTCTTCTGATTTCCAAGTTGACATTATACATTTTTTTGCTACAGCTAAGGCTATCATAATAAATCTTTTCTGCTCTTCATCCTGTTTGAGGCCTAATTCTTTATTTCTTATATTACTTAGAAGAAAGATCTCTGGATTGTTTAGTATGTTGCTTTTTGTGATTTTATTTAATACCTGATTTAGATCTTCCCAAAACTTTTTCACTTTCTCACATGCCCAAATGGCATGTTCTGTTGTTCCCATTTCCTTCTTACAGCAAAAACATTTATCTGATAATGTTGGATCCCATTTTTTTAACTTTTGGGGTGTAACCAATTATATTGTATTATGCGTAACCTCATGTTCATTATATTCTTCATAGTTCCAGAGCATAACTTTTCCCATATTTCATTTTTTATCTTTATGTTTAAATCTTTTTCCCACTTTTGTTTGGGTTTATAACTTATTTCATCATTTTCCTTCTCTTGCAGCTTGATGTACATGTTCGTTATAAATCTTTTTATTATCATTGTTTCTGTAATCACATATTCAAAGCTGCTTCCTTTTGGTAATTTCAGTCTGCTTCCCAATTTGTCCTTAAAGGAGGCTTTCATTGTATGCAAACATTGTACCCTGAGTTATTCCATATTTGCTCAAATGTTAATAAATTATTTCCCAAAAAACAATTTTCTATTTGTTTAATTCCTTTTCTCTCCCATTCTCTAAAGGAAAGGTTATCTATTGTGAAAGGGATTAGTTGATTTTGCGTCAATAATAATTTTGGTAGTTGGTAATTTGTTTTTTTTTCCTTTCTAAGTGAATCTTCTTCCATATATTGAGTAAATGATGCAGTACTGGTGAACTTTTATATTGCACCAGATTTTCATCCCACTTATAAAGTGTATGTTCCAGTTCCTTCTCCCCTATTTTATCTAGCTCTAACCTGGTCCAATCTGGTTTTTCCCTTGTCTGATAAAAATCTGATAAATAGCTTAATTGTGCTGCTCTATAGTAATTTTTCACGTTTGGTAACTGCAAACCACTTCATTTGTACCTCTCTGTTAATTTATCTAATGCTATCCTCAGTTTCCCCCCTTTCCGTAAGAATTTCCTTATTTTTCTCTTTAGTTCATTGAAGAATTTCTCTGTTAAGGGAATTGGTAACGATTGAAATAGGCATTGTATCCTTGGGAAGGCATTCATTTTAATGCAATTTACCCTCCCTATCAATGTTAGTGGCAATTCTTTCCAATGTTCTAAGTCATCCTCTAATTTTTTCATTAATGGCTGATAATATAATTTGTATAGGTGTCTTAAATTATTATCTAATCTAATACCTAGGTATCGGATTGCTTGTGTTTGCCATTTAAATGGTGATTCTTTTTTAAATTCTGTATAATCCACATTACTCATTGGCATCACTTCACTTTTATTTGTGTTGATCTTGTACCCCGATACTTCTCCATATTCCTTTAATTTCTTATGTAATTCTTTTATTGATATTTCTGGTTCTGTCAAGTATAATATGATGTCATCTGCAAATAAACTGATTTTATACTTCTTCTCCTTTATTTTTATCCCTTTTATTTTATTTTCTGTTCTTATCAGTTCTGCCAATGGTTCTATTGCTAAAGAGAACAGTGAGGGAGATAGTGGACATCCCTGCCTAGTTGACCTACTTAATTTAAATTGGTTCAATACATATCAATTTACTGTCACCTTCGCCAATGGTCCATTATATAATGCTTTAATCCAATTAATATATTTTTCTGGTAGGTTAAACCTCGGTAATACTTTAAATAAATAATTCAAAGGCTCTTTCTGCGTCTAAAGCAACAGCCACTGTTGGCTTCTTATTTCCTTGAACTGCATGAATTAAATTAATAAACTTACAGACATTATCCACTGTTTGTTTTTTCTTAATAAATCCAGTTTGATCTAGTTTTACTATTTTTGTTACACAGTCGGCCAATCTGTTTGCTAATAGTTTTACTATTATCTTATAATCTGAATTAAGTAGAGATATTGGTCTATATGATGCTAGTGTTAGTGGATACATAACCAATTAAATGAAAAAGGCTTTTAAATTTCCTGAAAAAAGAAAAAATAGACATAGCATTCGTGCAGGAAACGCATCTAACTGAAGTGGAACATAATAAATTAAGGAGAGACTGGGTAGGGCACGTAACGGCAGCATCATATAATTCAAAACCCAGAGGAGTAGCTATATTAATCAATAAAAATGTACCAATCAAAATAGAGGAGGAAATAATAGATCCAGCAGAGAGGTATGTAATGATAAAGTGTCAGATATATTTTGAATTCTAAGAGGATCAAAAGTTTATCCAAGATATTTTTTTGAAGATTGTAGATATGCAGGGGAATATATTGATAGGAGGGGATTTTAACCTTAATTTGGAACCAATGTTGGATAAAACTGGACAAAAGACAAGCAAAAAGAATAAAGTGGCCAAATTTATGGTTAAATCAATGCAGGAAATAAAACTTATGGATATATGGAGAAGGAAGCACCCAAAGGAGAAGGAATACTCATATTATTCGAGTAGGCATAAAACATACTCAAGGATTGATATGTTTTTGTTGTTAACCCATATCCAAGGGAGAGTTAGGATAACTGAATATAAAGCTAGATTGCTATCTGATCACTCACCCCTGTTATTAATAATAGAACTGGAGACATCCCACCAAGAACATATAGATGGAGATTAAACTCCATGCTACTTAAATGACAGAAATTTAGAGCATTTATTGAACGCCAAATTAAAATGTACTTTGAAATGACTACAATCGGGAAATAGAACAGTTGGAAAGGGAGATAGTAAGCACAGAAAAAGAACTAGCAACAAGGGACGTTATAACAAAAAGAAGAGAATTGGCAGACAAAAAAGTAAAATACGAAACATTACAAAAGTACAAGGTGGAGAAGAACATAATGAAAATAAAGCAAAGATAATATGAGCTAGGAGAAAAAATGCACAAAATTTTAACCTGGTAATTTAAAACAGAACAAGCAAAAAGAAAAAGGACATCAAGGAAAAAGGACAAACAAACTACATATAATCCAATGGAGATTAATGAGAACGTTAAGGAATTTTATGAACAATTATACCAAACTGAGAACGAGGGGAAAGAAGGCAAAATAGAAGAGTTTTTAGCTAAAATTGAACTGCCGAAATTGCAAGAACAGGAGCAAAACAAGCTGATAAAACCATTTGAAATAGAGGAAATACAGGATATATTAAAAAAGCTGCCGAACAATAAAACACCTGGAGAGGATGGATTCCCAATAGAACTCTATAAAACATTTAAAGACTTATTAATTCCTCCTCTCCTGGAAGTAATGAACCAGATAGAAGAAACACAAAACTTGCCAGATTCATGTAAGACAGCAATAATTACAGTTACTGTATCTTCAGGAAGTATCTTCAATGTCAGGAAGTATTTCCTAACACTGAAACCTGACCAATAGGTAGGTTCTCATTCCCTTATTAATTTTTAAAAAAACTTTTAGACATACCGCATGGTAACAGGCCGTTTCAGCCCACGAGCCCATGCCACTCAATTAACCTATAACCCCCACCCCCACCACTGTATATATTTATCTGTTTGGGCACGCCCATTGGTTGACTGTACCTGTGGCCCCCTCACAGGCTCCTGAATAAAGGTGACTGTTTCACAGCCCTCTCCCCACTGCAGGTTGCATACACACACTTTAAAACATACCTTATTTGAAATACTGAAGAGTTCACATTCAGTGAACTTTACAGAAACTATGGAGAATGCTATGTACATTTCAAAAGTAGGTGTTAATTTAAATGATGTCATGAAATGAATGGACTAGATTGGCTGTGTTGGACATTTTTGCAAGGTTTCTAACCTTTCTCCAAAGTGTTCACTCAGAGGTCATTGAGAGGATTGTTTACCTAAAACAACAGATGGGAGCAGAAGACCAACTCCTATTTGCTGGAGAAGGTGGGGAGGTTTTGCAAGTGAGAGAAAGAAGGACATGTGGCTGGCAGTTGGAATCTCAGATGGAGAGAGAGACACACAGCTGAAACAAGCAGGAGAAGCTTGATGGAACTAAAACAGAAGCTCCAGAGTGGCAGATGGCTGGAAGTCCTATCTGTCTGATGTTTCTCTTGGAATAAGTGGAACAGAAAGGAACTCTGTGATAGCCTGAAAGAAAGAGGTTATCTGGAGAACCCTGATGGGGCAAGTTTCATCAACAAGACATTGAGGTGACTAATGGTGGTACCTCAGTTATGGAAATCCTGGAACAATACATCTCTCTCTGCAAACCTACAAAAACCTTCTTGAGTGGTAAACATTCATCCTTTGAGTACCAAAGCCTGGTGAACTTTATACATGTTAAATTCTGTGCACAGTATAAGAATTGCCTGCAACCAGTGAACTTGGAAGAATGGGGAGTGAGATTGAACTGTGAACCAAATAACTTTTTTTAAACTTACACACACATTACATATATGTACGCTTAGAATTAGAAAGGTTTTGTTAGGTTAGCTAAATTAATAGTGATAAGTTAAAGTTTGATTCCGTTTTCATGTTTAAAGATAATTAAAAACAACTTTTGTTTAAGTAACTACTTGTCATGGTGAATATCTATTGCTGCTGGGTTTTGAGGTCCTTTGGGCTCATAACAGGAGGCCATGGATACTCTAAAGGGCCAGACCTGTGAAAGATTAACAAAGTCTCTGCCAGGCACCTCCTGGTGACCCAAAGGCCCTGAGAACCCTCAGAAGGGCCTGTAAATGTAAGGCCATGACAGCTGCAGAGTATATGGAGAACCTGATCAGGGATGCCTATGTTGCATGAATCAGGACAAATTACATCCACCAGAGACTATTGGAGCTCAGCCTGCGGAGAGCAGTTGAGCTGGCAGGTACGCTGGGGGAGCCCCTTCAGAATATGGAGGCCTACTCAACAGGCAATGTGGCCGCCTCGTGGGTGCCCAGGTGCCACCATCTTGGGATGCGTCACCATCCCCTCACCATGCTAATGATCCAAGCAGTACTCCACAAACGCCTTCTACCACCATTAACAGATTCTGTCATCGACCCAACCACGGCCACGCAAAGTGCTACTTCTGCAGTCTGGGCAAGCACCTGAAGAAATGCTGCCCAGTGAAAGACACAGTCTGCTCCAGCTACGGGAAGAAGGGACACTGAGCTAAAGTGTATAGAACAAAACCTCTTCCCAGCAGTGTTGCATGCGGACCGTGGGAGCTCCCATCCTGGATGCTGCCATTGCCGGGAATTAGCAGTACCATGTGCAAGTCATGGGGGCTGCCATCTTAGATGCCATCTTCGGGACTCATCTGCACTGCATGCAGGCTGTGAGGGCCGCTATCTTGGACACCGCCATCTTCCGAATCAGCACACGATCTCTCCGCCACAGCAACAAGCAATGCTCTGACAACGGCCTCTATCACACTCAACCAGAACAGCCCGCATCAGCTCGCCAAATCAATGATGGATATTCAGGTAAATGGCCACATGACAAGTTGCCTATTCGATAGTGGGAGCACAGAGAGCTTCATGCATCTTGACACGTGCTGCGTTACTGAATTGCGATAAGCCTGCAACAATATTAATATTTGGGGAGATTTTATAAGATTTATAGTAGGTTACATACATACACACATTTTAAAACAGATCTTATTTGAAAGACTGAAGAATTCACATCGCAGGATCTCTGGAGAATGTTAAGCACATTTCACCAGCAGGTGCTAATGTCTCATAAAATGCTTGGCCATTGTCTTGCTGGAGTCAGGCTGTCCATCAGTACCCTTTCTGCAAAGTGCTCACAGAAAGGTCACTCCTGGGTTTTATTGATCTAACAACAGATGGGAGCAGAAGGAAGAACTCCTGTTGTTTGCTGGAAAAGGTGGGGGTTTTGCAAGACATGAGTAGCACGCTCTCTTTGGTGTTGCAGTTGGAAAAGAGAGAGTTGAGTTAACAGTTCAGTCAGTCAGTGTGTGGGACACTGACAAGTAACTTAAAAGTGCAATCCAGGAAAAACTGTTTGAAACTGATGAAAGTAAGTTCCAGAGCAGTAGATGCCCAGTCTGATGTTTCTTTTGAAATAGAGGAAGGAATGGAACTCTGTGGTAGCTTGAAGAAAGAGGTTACCATCTGGAAGACCTTGATGGGGCAAGTTTCATCAGCAAGTCCCTGAGGTGACTCGTGGTGGTACCTCAGTTGTGGAAATCCTGGAGCAACAAAAATCTCCCTCTGCAAACCCACACACACACACACACACACACACACACACACACATGCACTTAGAATTAGAAGGGGGTAATTTGGGTTAGTATAGAGTATAGTAGAACTATAGAGTTGTTATAGTTTGATTCTATTTTCATGTTTGAAGTTGATTAAAAATAACTTTTGTTTTGAAAGCTACTTGTCTTGATAAATGTCTATTGCTGCTGGGTTTTGGGGTCCTTTGGGCTCGAAACAAGCCCAATAAACCAAAAGGTCTCGTTGGCCTTAAAGTTACATATGGCAGATGTCTGTGGTTACTGCATAGTGCAAGGTCAGAGACTTTAAACTTCTGGTGATGTTGCAGCTCTGCACTGCCATGCTACTGGGACTTGATTTTCAATGCTTGATTTTCAATGTCACCTTGAAAGCGTGATGATGGAATACGATGGGCCCCATCCACCCCTCACTGTCTGTAACCAGTTCTCAAATCTCTCACTGTGCTCCACCTACCATCAGCTCTCTCCCTCCCCCCCACCTCAACAGCCAGCAACCCAGTCAATTACCGTGCACAATCCCTCCACTGTTGTTCGCCAATCTCACGCCCGACTATAAACCTGTCATCACTAAAAATAGACAGTACAATGCCGGGTACAGGGCCTTTATTCAGGTGGAGTTGCAGCAGCTACTTAATGAGGGATCACTGAGGTCAGCACTAGCCCTTGGAGAGCAAAAGTGGTGGTAGTAAGGAATGGGGAGAAGTACAGGATGGTCATTGACTACAGACAGACTATTAATAGGTACCCACAACTAGACGCACACCCCCTCCCTCATATATCTGATATGGTGAACCAAATCACACAATATTGGATATTTTCTATCATCGACCTGAAATCCGCATATCATCAGCTCCCTATTCACCCAGAGAACCGCCAATACACTAGGTTCAAGGTGGATGGCTGCCTCTACCACTTTCTGTGGGTCCCCTTTGGCACCACTAACGAAGGCTCAGTTTTCCAGTGGGAGATGGACTGCATGATAGGTCAGAATGAGCTGCAGGCCACATTCCTGTATCTTGATAATGTCACCATCTGCGGCCATGACTTTCAGGACCTTGACACCAACCTTCAAAAATTCCTCAAAACTGCTAAGCTCCTCAATCTCACATATCTTGTGCATATTTCACACAACCCACCTGACCAACCTTGGATGTGTAATCTCAATTATCCAGACCCCGACCTCATGCACCAACTGCTGGAACTTCCCCTTCTCCCACAGCTTTAAGGCCCTGAAAAGGTGCCTGGGTTTTTTCAATTGCTATGCAGGTCCCTAACTATGCAGACAAGGTCCACCCCTTGTCAAATCCACCTCTTTCCCTCTGATGCCAGAGGCCTGTGCAGCCTTCAGCCGCATGAAGGCAGATATTGCCAAAGCCACAATGCACTTGGAGGATGAATCCATTCCGTTCCAGGTGGAAAATAATGCATCAGACTTTACTCTGCTACCCTTAATCGGGCGGACAGACCAGTTATTTTCTTTTCCCATACCCTCCAGGGCCCCGAAATTCAACACTCTCTGTCAAGAAGGAGGCCCAAGCCATAGTCAAGGCAGTGCAACACTGGTGAAGCTATCTGGCTGGTAAACGATTTACCCTGCTAACTGACCAACTGGCTGTTGTGTTTATGTTCAATAATCAGCAGTGGGATAACATCAAAAACAACAAGATATTGAGGTGGAGAATTGAACTGTCCACCTACAATTACAATATCCTGCACCGGCCCGGGAAACTCAATGAGCCACCTGATGCCCTCTCCTGCGGGACCTGTGACAGCACAAAGATTGACCGTTTATAAGCCTTTCACAATTATCTCTGCCAGCCCAAGGCCACCAGGTTCTTCCACTTCATCAAAACCCACAATCTCCCTTACTCCATTGAAGGGATCAGGTCAATGACCAAAAACTGCCAAGTCTGCGCGGAGTGCAAACCACACTTCTACCGACCAGAGTGCAGTTGATAAAGGCCGTCTTTCCCTATGTATTCCTGAATGTTGACTTCAAAAGATTCCTGCCTTCCATGGACTGCAATGTGTACTTCCTCAAGTAGATGTTAATTGGACTAATGTTCCCATGTTTTAGAAATGAAATGGACTATTGCCTTTAAAGAAATAGGATGTTTGAACTGATGTCCAGGCTCAGAAACTGATTAATCTTTTATTGGTAAACTGGTGCCAGTGATCCAAATTTCTGGTTGAAGTCTGCTGTTCTAGGAGGGGTTATGTGGTTTTGCAAACAGAAAGGGAAAAAATGCCATTCTTTGGGGACAGAGAGAGAGAGAGAGAGAGAAAGAAGCAGTTTTACTGCAAGACCCCTTCTGAAGACCTGTTTTGAGTTCTGAGTTCAGCCTATTCTAAATCCTTGTAGTCAATTACAAGAGGCTTTGACTGGTTATTGTGTTTCTCCTGAAACAGTGGGGGGGGGGGGGGGGGGGAAGAATGTCTTTGTGGTAACCTGGAAGAAGAGATTATCTTTTGGAAAAACCCACGAGGGAGGCGTTTCTTCGACACGACATTGAAGTGGCTAATTGAAGGAAATCAGTTTGTGTGTGTCTCCAAAGAACAACAAATAAAACCAACAAAGACCTTCCTGAGTGGTAATAATTTAAGTTAAAGCATCAGGGCCTGGGGAAGATCATAAATGTTAAATTCTGTGGACTGTACGGAAAATTGCCCGATACCAGTGAACTTGGAGAAGACCTTGAAGACCTAGAAGACCTAGAAGACCTTGAAGACCTTCCTGAGTGGTAACAATTTAAGTTAAAGCACCAGAGCCTGGGGAAGATCATAAATGTTAAATTCTGTGCACTGTAAGGAAAATTGCCCGATACTAGTGAACTTGGAGAAGTGAAAAGTGAATGACAGAACAGAGAAACAAAGAACTTTTCTGAAAACACACACACATTACATATGAAGAGCACTTAGAATTAGAAGGGAGTTAAGTTAGGATAAGTTAATAGTAACAAGTCCGTAAATGGTTATATGGTTATATGGTTAAGTTAAATATTGATATTATTATATTTGAAGAAAATTAAAAACACTTTTGAATTGGTGAATTTCTTTTGCTGCTGGTTTTTGGAGTCCTCTGGGTTCGTAGCAAGATATATATTTATCGGTTTGGGCACAGCCATTGGCCAGATGTACCTGTGGCCCCTCCCTTAGGCTCATGAATAAAGGTGTCTATTCCACAGCCCCCTTCCTAAGGCAGGACAGTCACGCAGCATGGATGTGCCTTTGTTCTATTGCAAATAAAAGCCTATCAGTCTGCTCAACTTGTCTTTTGGAGTCATTGATAGAGCATCAGGAAGAAACCAGCACCCCTGGGGAAACCCATGGTCTTAAATGTTGGGAGATTTTGCTTTAGAAAATAAGCTTCCTCTATAGTTCTCTTCCTATACCAGATTTGTTACCATGTCATCCAATTTAATGTATACTTCCCCCTCAGGCATTCAACCCTCATAATAACTTTCATTTTGTGTTATGCCAATTCAGAGTTCGGAAAGTTGAAACACTATGTATACATACAAACTCTCCAGATTTTCCCTGGAATCTCTAATAATTTATTGCATGTTGCAGAGGCTACAACGATTTGAAGGAGAATTTTAGGGCACTTCAGGTAACACCATAGTTTGGAAGTTATTCACCCCATTGAGCCTGTGCTAGCTCACAAAACAATCCTAATTCTCAGCATTAACCATCAATTCTAGCATCCACGTAATCAAAGATCAATTTACAGTGGCCAGTTAAGCAACTAATCCTTAGTACTTGGGATGTGGGCACAAAGTCCAAACATATTGTGTCTTACCTCTGGAGAATATGTAAATTGACTGTGTCATTTGACTTTGATAATGCTGACAGAGTGCCACTCTATCAATAGAAAGTATATTGCGATAAGGCCAGGAAGCTCTAGGCTAACGCCAGCTCCTTAAAATGAATAGACAGTACATTACTGTGTAGTTTCTGAGTGATTTGCAATCAGGAACATGCAGGTTTATAGGTGAATGGGACCTGGGGACAGAGTGGGTGTTTGATCAGTGAAATTATTTGGTGGATTTAAGAATCTGTGCTGTTTTCACATTCACTGTGATGACAGTCACATTTAGTCATGATATCAGTGAATTTAGAGACAGTTCACAGCTACCCAAATAACTCCAGCTTTCAAGGGTCTACAAGTAACTCCCACCTTGAGAAAGGGCTCAGGCCTGAAAGGTCAGTAATTTATCTTTACTCTTATGGATACTGCAAAACTGCTTGAGTTCCTCCACTTTTTCTGTGTTTTTACTAAATGGGAATAAGAATTAAAGTGCATGACCAGTCAAGGTCACTGACAGACAAAATGAAGAAATCCAATAATCTGCATTTTGTTTCCTCAGTGAAGGAAAAAAAATCATCTGTGGCAAATAAGACATGCCAAATTCCAAGAAGTGCACATAAAATACTATTTTATCTGGAAAGAATGCTGGGCACCCAGGATGATGGGATAGGAAGAAGAAAAGGAACAGATGTTGCATCTGTTGGAACACGGGAAATGTTGATAGAGGAGTAAATCAGAGTACTGTATAATGGAGAAAAGGATGTCAAAGGAGTTTTGAAAATGAAATGAAGATACAGTTAGTTGTTGGTGGTATCAGTCTGGAAATGTTAGATATGACAGGAGTAAACACAAAGTGGTTTGGAGAGAGAAAGAGCTGAGAGCAGAAGTGAATGAAATGGAAAAGTCAGAGGGTTTATCAATTGCAGAGGAGATGAACCCTTGATTGAAGATTTTTTTTAAAACTAAGAAGCACTGGCATATAAGGCAGCATTGTCAAACCAGATGTAACAGAGGCAGAGGAACTGGGAGAATGGAGTGGAGTTCTCGTAGAATGTGAGCTGGAAAGAAGTGTAGTATGAGTAGCAGTTGGCAATCAATGGATATGGTCACTAACCTCCAATCAAAATGGAGACAGGAGAAACTGAGAAAGGGATCAGGTGGATCATGTGAAGGTGAAGGAAGACAAGTGGCAGCAAAATTGACTACCTTTTCACATTTAGTAAAATTATAATACCCACAGAGTTACTAATGCATTAAAAAACATGTCAGGAAAAGTTCTGAGTAGACTGTATTATGGGCCCAGAGGACCCCAAAACCCAGCACCAATAGAAATTCACTAAGACAAATGGTTACTTAAACAAGTAAGTAGGCAGAGAAAAAAAAGGTAAATGGGGCCAGGTAGGGGAGGGAGGATGATGGTGGAGTAAGCTACTTGAGGGTGGTAAATAAGGAAGGTGACAATGAGAACCATTAGGGGAGAGATGAAGGGTGAATGGAACCAGATGGGGGAGGGATACAAGTGGGTAGGAGGTAAATGGAGCCAGGAGGTAAATGGAGCCAGGAGGGAAAGGAGAAGTAAGATGGAGGATTGGAGGGAGTATGGGAAAGTGGTCAAATTTTGGGAGAAAGAGATGTGCATTGGAAGAACAGAGAGAAAGGAATATAGGAGATAAGAGTTGACTTAAATTATAAAATTCAATGCTTTTAATTATCTTTAAACATAAAAATAGGATCAAATTTTAATTTATTACTATTAACTTAACCCCCTTCTAATTCTAAGCACACATGTATGTAATGTGTGTGTAATTTCAGAAAAGTTCTTTGGTTCACAGTCCAATCTCACTTCTCACTCCTCCAAGTTCACTGGTATCAGGCAATACTTATACTGTGAACAGAATTTAACATTTATGAATTTCACCAGGCTTTGGTGCTTGAAAGGTAAATGGTTACCACTCAGAAAGATTATTGTCTGTTTTCAGAGAGAGATTTGTTGCTTGTTGGACAGAAACTGATTCTTTCCATTCAGCCACTTCAGTGTCTTGCCAAAGAAACTTGTCTCATCAGGGTTTTCCAGATGATAATCTCTTTCTTTCAAGTCACCACTGAGTTCCTTTTTGTTTCCCTTATTTCAAGTGAAGCATTATACAGCTAGTCCTCTTCTCTTGTATGGACCACAAGGGCTTTGACCAGGCTGAACTAAGTACTCACAACCAGTCTTCAAAATGGGGGTTTTCCACAAGCTTGCCACCTTGTCATGTTCCAGTCCCAGCTGCTGCTGCTGAACTGGAGAACTGATTTTTTTCTCTCTCTCTCTCAGAGAAAAGCCTGTTTAACTCTCTCTGCTTGAAAAACCACATGACCTTCCTAGAACAGCAAACTGCATTCAGACAGACTGTGGCACTGGACCTAATCTTAGAGTCCGTTTATCTGTTGCTTTCAAAAACAATAATCCATTACTCCACAGCATGTCCAGTTAACACCTACTTGTGAAGTCCTTATAGGCATTCTTCAAAGTTTTTCCAAAGAGCCTGGACTGTCTGTCTTGAGCAGAGCTCCAGCATTTTAAATGAGATCTGTTTTGAAGTGTTTGTATGCGACCTACACTAAAAAAAAATCTGCCACAATTTATCTTCCGAAAACATATCTATACATAATATAAAATGTAACATAATCTGTCACAACAGGAATAAAGGATATTTCTCATGTATCATGATGAATTATGCAGTGGACCTATATAAATTCCCATACTAAATCTTGTTAAATTTTTTTGAAGACAGAATGGGAGTTCATAACTTTTTGATGATAACTGAATTCTTCACATGAAGCCATTTCATTTGCAGCATGTTAAGTAAGCCCTTATAATGACAAAATGAATCCCCTTTCCAATCACTTATAAATTCATGTCCTCTTCCTCACCAAGCTCAGAGAAGAAACTGCTGGGAAATAGCAGGCAATAAATTTCGGATTTCTTCATTAAAGCTCATACATCCACACTCACAGGAATCCAGAACTTGCTAACACTTGTTTGTGGAATCTTTTAAAAATATTTCAGAGATACAGCACAGTAACAGGCCCTTCTGCCCCATGAGCCCATGCCACCAAAATATATCCATGTGACCAATTTACCTACTAACCCTGCAGGTATTTGGAATGTGGGAGGAAAATGGAGCACCCAGAGGAAACCCACACAGACACTGGGAGAATGTACAGATATCCTTACAGATAGCACTGGTGTTGGATCCAAAATGAGAAATCTGTGTATTTACTTTGTTTAGTTGGTGACCTGGGGTCTATTGGCTGGGTGCAGCCATCTTTATTGTTGTGCAGGTGCGTGAGTGCCAGCTGGCACATGGGTGGTGGGTTTGTGTATTGGAGTGCTGGTTGGAGCATGCGCGGCAAGTTCGTGTATTGGAGTGCTGGTTGGATCATGCACAGTAGGGCAGTGTGTGAATTGGGATTGATAAAGTATTAGACAACATGGCGGAGGCATAAAAGAGGGTGAGTGAGGCTCTCATAATTTTTGTTGACCATTATCACAAATCATTCCTACTTCATTACTAAGGATTGATTTTATGGACATTACATTACATTAAATTATTTATAGAACCTCAAAGATAATTACATTAGATTGCTACAAGTCATCATAAACCTTTTGAACCTATCTGGACTTGGAAGTAAATTAATTGAAATGTGTCACAAATAAGGGTTTCACCTTGCCTCCAAGCGACTATTTATTGATTGAAGTCGCTACAACTGACACTGTAATAGCATTGTACTAACCACTATGCTAACTGTGATAGTCAAAAAATTCAACCCATCTGTACAGAAATAGAGGTCTGTTGATGCAATCACAGTATTGGCAGATTGCACATCCAATAGACAACTGCTGTTCTGCTATGGAGGTCTTGCGATTCTGATCATGTCTTAAATTGTAATAATCAGTAAATTATAAAGATGTTAGAACTTCAAATTGAATTTATATGAAAACAGTCAATGAGAATTGGAATTCAGATTTGCACCTTAGTCAAATAAATATCATTAGATTTGCCACTTCAATGCATACAATGTATAGATATTTTTATGAAGTTAGATGAACACATCTGGAAGAAAGTGATTGAAGACAGAGAGACTCAAGGTCCTGTAACCTTAAGCAAAATACAAACTGCTGGAGGAACAGTAGGTCAATCAGCATCTTTGGAGAGAATGAAGTATTGACATTTCAGGTTGAAATCCAGCATCAGGACTGAGAGTAGAGAGGAAAGATACCCAGTATAAAGAATAGAGGGGAAGGGGTAAGACAGCTGCCAGTAAGTAAATAGACAGAGAAAAAAAAAGGTAAACGGGGCCAGGTAGGGGAGGGAGGATGATGATGGAGAAAGCTACTTGAGGGTGGTAAATAAGGAAGGTGACAATGAGAACCATTAGGGGAGAGATGAAGGGTGAATGGAACCAGATGGGGGAGGGATACAAGTTGGTAGGAGGTAAATGGAGCCAGGAGGGAAAGGAGAAGGAAGATGGAGGATTGGAGGGGTTATGGGAAAGTGGTCAAATTTTGGGAGAAAGAGATGTACATTGGAAGAACAGAGAGAAAGGAATATAGGAGGTAAGAGTTGATTGAAATTATAAAATTCAATGCTTTTACCTGGACAGTATATGTTGACCCTCTAGTTAGTGTTGGGTTCCATCCTGGCAGTCAAGAAGGACAAGGATAGACTTTCCCTCATTCCTTCATTTTAATCTTTTTTTCCTTCAGGTTCCAGCACACATTAAAAAAACTTGTGTCATTTCAATCCCACAATACAATTTCCCATTCTACAATTGCCTGATTGCAACATCAACGTCTGCAGATGCTGGTGGTTGTACTCGGGTCAAGGCAGTCTATCCCCGACATGAGATGATGTCACCTCATGCTGGTGCTGAGAAGATTTTCCTTTCACACTAGACCCTTTCACACTAGAAACTCATTGCAACAGGGTTTGGTCTCCTGCTCAACATAGTATTGCCTACACGCCAGGCAAACAGCCAGAAGACTTTTCACGGCTCTGGCAGTCACTCCGCAGAGTGCCACCTGCCAGCTCCTGTATGACTCTACAGACTTTGAGCAGCAATGGATGATCACTACGTAGAGAACCTCCTACCAGCTTCTGTGTGTCATTGCAGGCTTCAGCTGTTACTAGACTTTCTAAACTTAATTCTTTCACACTAGATGCTAATTAGCAATTATCATAAGTCATATACAATTATACAAAAAAATAATTTATTTTTATCCCCAACCATGCTCCCCCAACAAAGGAAAGAAGAAAAAAAAATACCTACATCTACATATAGAATATTATTAGCATATATACTATTCATTTATTATTTTTATAGCGTCTAATTGATAGGGTTGAGTGAAGTGGAGGTGGTGGATGGAATTTTATTCATAAAATCCATATATGGTTTCAAAATTTTATAAAAATTTTCAACTCGATTTCTTAAATTTTATATAATTTTTTTCTAAAGGTATATAATTTTGCATTTCAATATGCCAACTGCCTAATAATACCAGATTTTCCATGTTAACGCTAAACATTTCTTTGCAGTCGCTATTGCTATACTTTAAAAAATTTCTTAATTATTTATCCAATTTCAGTTTTATATATTTTTTCATATATATTCACAAGTAAAAATATTTTTGAACCTTTTTGTATCTTTAACTTCATAATTTGCCCTAATAATACACAATCATTTCAAAACCTTTCCACTTTTTCACAGGACCATTCTAAATGTTAAAAAAGTCCCTATTTCCTTGGTACATTGGAAACACTTATCCGAATAATTAGAGTTGTCCAATTATGTGGAATATAGTATAATTGATGAAGAAAATTATATTGAACCATTGTATTGTATTGCATTAATTGTATTCATAAGACTCCCTTGACACAATTTTGACTATTTCCTCTTGAATTTGTATATTTAGATCACTCTCCCATCATAATTTGATTTATCTACATCATTTTTCCTTGTAGTTTCTTGTAATTTCATATACATATTAGTAATAAATTTCTTAACCATAAGTGTATCCATTATTATACCTTTATACTTTGTTCTGAGAGTCTCAAATCTATTCCTAATTTCTTTTTTAGATATGATTTGAATTGGTAATATGCAAAAATTGTATTATTTTGTATATTATATTTATTTTTTAATTGCTCAGAAGTTGAAACGAATGATCTGTTGCCATACGCTGAGGGGAGTGGGCAGAACCTGCACTAACAGCTCCAAATTCATGATAGCTAGACACAACAGGCTCCTAACTACTGGTATAGTGACTCAGCAACACCCATAGGTCTATGGAGAAGCCCTGGCATACTCAACGTGAATGTACTCCAGATGTTATGATGCCAGGTCATCTGTTGTTTGTCTATATTAAGCCTGACAGCACGTCAATAAATGCTTTTGCTCTTCTCTGGCTGAAACCTGAAATGTGATCTCATTATTCATCCTATTTCAACATGAGGGCATTTGTCCATAACTTCCATCTGCCACATTGGTGATCCGACAAGGGTCTAACCATAGTTAGACCCAGCAATGAACTCTGCAAGCCTGAACAACGACTGCAACATTTCTGCAAAATACAGGTTGCTTGTCACAAACTGGTCAACCATAGATTTTATGAATAATTTCAAAAGGTCATCAACAAAGACATCAATCAAGCAAGAAGACAGCACTTCCTTACATGGTCAACTGAACATACAACAGGCTTGGAAAGACAAGACTATATGACCTAAACTGTTGTTTTCTGCCTCACAAATGGAGAAACCAGCTGCAACGACTAGGGGAAACAGTATACATCAAAAGCTGCATGTAAATGCTTGACATAGCATAGTAGCCACAGTTTTGCAAAGTGTTTACACTCCATGAAATCCAGTATCTGAAGGGGTCATAAATCAGCAAGGTCTGCTGTCGTCAACACAGGCTTTTCAAACTTGCCTCTTAAGTCCTTGAGTCTCATTAGATGTGACTGAAGGGAGGACCCCTGCCCATGTTTCAACCAGTTACTCCCACAGGGAAAATTACTCGACCAGGGAACAACGAACAACCCCTATCCAAGAGAAGAAGCCCGCGTTCCGAGGGACTACTATCAACTGCCTGAGAGAAGAACATGCATCCTGGAGTGCAGACAGCTGCCACCACCCACCGCCCCCCCCCCCCCCCCCACCACCAATGGAAGAATCGACCCAGGTATTGACTTGTGAAATAAAACATTTTTTTTTAAAAGCCATCTGTCTGAGACCTCAAACTGTAGGCGAAACACATTGCAACAGGGTTTGGTCTCCTGCTCAACATAGCATTGCCTACATGCCAGGCGGACAGCCAGAAGACTTTTCGCGGCTCTGGCAGTCGCTCCACAGAGCACCACCTGCCAGCTCCTGTATGACATTACAGACTTTGAGCAGCAACGGACGATCGCTCCATAGAGTGCCTCCTACCAGCTTCTGTGTGTCATTGCAGGTTTTGGCTGCTACTAGACTTTCTGAACTTAACTCTTTCCTAGCAGACTTTGGGATTGGCAGTACAGACTCTCACATTTACCAACAACCTGTTTACAGTATGCACTTATAGTTTCAAATACTGTTCTGAGTTTCTCATGTGCCTTAACCATAATTGTCTGTAATCAACGTTGACTTTTCACAATTGTCTTTGATTACCTTTTGCAGTCCTGAAGTATCTCATATGATTCCTATTTATTTGTGCTGTCAACGATTGCTTTTTGGCTTACCTATGAATTGTACACTTCTTTCCTCAGCACTTTTGTACATAATGCACCAGTACCCTGCATAATTTTACACAGTACATGATGCACTGGCACAGTGCTATGCACACAGCATATCAGTTTTGCTCTCCCTGCACGGTTCTACACAGCATGTTGACATTCATGTCTGCACTTGAACAGAACTGCTGAGCCAGTTGATCGCTTACCACTGGTTCTGAGGGGAGCTGTGTAGTGGTATGCTGGGGGTGGGGGAGGGGAGTGGGAGAACCAGTACTAACAGCTCCAAACTCACGATAGCTCGACCCCACAGACTCCTATATATTGGCAACTAGCTACTACAGCCATGATGCATAGTGACTGAGCAGCACACATAGGTCTACAGAGAAGCCCTGGCCTATTCAATGTGAATGTCATGAGGTAGTACATACTCCAGATGTCATGATGGCATATGTCCATAACTTACATCTGCCACAGATCCTAAAAAACAATATTTTATCCTCTGTGTACCTTTACTATACCAACTATCAAAAAGGAAGAATTATTCAAAGTAAAAGGAATAAGTTGATTATGTTTGAACAACATTTTTGGTAGTTGATAGTTCTTAATTCCTCTCTCCATATTAATTACATTCCATATTTTTAGTATATGTTTTAAAATTGGTATATCCCTATTTCCTTTAAACAGTTCATTATTCCATTTATACAAAATTTGTTCTGGAATAGTTTCTCCAATTTTATTCATTTCAATCTGAACCCAAGCTGTTTTTTCACCTACTTGATAACAGGAGGACAAAAATCTCAATTGAGTTGCTTTATAATAATTTTTAAAATTCAGTGATCAAATTTCAACAATAATTTTTCAAGACCAACTCTTGACATCTTACCTCTCCAAATAAATTCTCATATAATTTTATTCAAACCCTGATAAAAATGATTCTGGTATATGAATGGGTAATGATTGAAATAAATACTGTATTCTCAGAAAAATATTCATCTTAATACAGTTCACCCATTCTATTAACATTACTGGTAAATCTTTCCAACTTCTTAAATTTTCTTCTATCTTTTTCAATAATGGTAAATAACTTAATTAAAATAAATTATTTACATTTCTATTAATTTTTATTCCCAAATATTTCATTGCTTAATTTTTCACCTTAATTTTGTCAATCTTTTACATTGTGAATAATCATATCCACCAAAGACATCACCTCACTTTTATCAACATTAACTTTATAGCCCGATACTAATCTATATTCTTTTAATCTCAGCATGATGCTGAACCAAGCCATGAAAGACCCCAACAATGAAGACGCTGTTTACATCCGGTACCGCACGGATGGCAGTCTCTTCAATCTGAGGCGCCTGCAAGCTCATACCAAGACACAAGAGAAACTTGTCCGTGAACTACTCTTTGCAGATGATGCCGCTTTAGTTGCCCATTCAGAGCCAGCTCTTCAGCGCTTGACGTCCTGTTTTGCGGAAACTGCCAAAATGTTTGGCCTGGAAGTCAGCCTGAAGAAAACTGAGGTCCTCCATCAGCCAGCTCCCCACCATGACTACCATCCCCCCCACATCTCCATCGGGTACACAAAACTCAAAACGGTCAACCAGTTTACCTATCTCGGCTGCACCATTTCATCAGATGCAAGGATCGACAACGAGATAGACAACAGACTCGCCAAGGCAAATAGCGCCTTTGGAAGACTACACAAAAGAGTCTGGAAAAACAACCAACTGAAAAACCTCACAAAGATAAGCGTATACAGAGCCATTGTCATACCCACACTCCTGTTCGTCGAAGTACTCCAGATGGCAGAGGCCGACAGCATCGAGTCCACGCTGCTGAAGATCCAGCTGCGCTGGGTGGGTCACATCTCCAGAATGGAGGACCATCGCCTTCCCAAGATCGTGTTATATGGCGAGCTCTCCACTGGCCACCATGACAAAGGTGCACCAAAGAAGAGGTACAAGGACTGCCTAAAGAAATCTCTTGGTGCCTGCCACATTGACCACCGCCAGTGGGCTGATATCGCCTCAAACCGTGCATCTTGGCACCTCACAGTTCGGCGGGCAGCAACCTCCTTTGAAGAAGACCGCAGAGCCCACCTCACTGACAAAAGACAAAGGAGGAAAAACCCAACACCCAACCCCAACCAACCAATTTTTCCCTGCAACCGCCGCAACCGTGTCTGCCTGTCCCGCATCGGACTTGTCAGCCACAAACGAGCCTGCAGCTGACGTGAACATTTACCCCCTCCATAAATCTTCATCCACGAAGCCAAGCCAAAGAAGAAAGAAGAAATATACAATAACATGTTCTTTATTCCCTTCCTCAAATCCTTTAATTTTTTTATCGATTCTAATTATTTCTGCTAATGGCTCTATTGCTAATGCAAAAAAAAAGGTGACAATGGGCAACCTTGACTAGAAGACCTTTCTAATAAAAAGAGTTTTGATATTTGTCTTCGTAATCACTTTTGCTTTTGGCTGATCATACAACATTTTCATCCAATTTATAAAAGTAGTTGGAATCCCAAAAGCATTAAGTGTTTTAAACAAAAAATGCCATTCCAATCTATCAAATGATTTTTCTGTATCTAGCACAACCACTAATTTTTCTATTATGCACTACATTTATCAAATTAACTATATTATCTGCCATTCTTCTATTTTTAATAAAACCAGTTTGATCCATATTTAGAATTTTGGTGAAAATTCAACTAAGCAATCAGCTAATAATTTTGATACAATTTTGTAAGCTGTATTCAATAATGACATAGGTCTATATAAAGAAGGTTGTAAATAATATTTTCCTTTCTTCGGAATTACTGTTATTAATGCTGTTTTAAAAGATTCTGATAAATCATGTACCTCTCTCATTTGGTATAATAACCCTATTAATTCAGGTATTAATGTCCTTAAACTCTTTATGAAATTCTGGTGGAAAACCGTCTTCACCCAGTGCTTTATTATTCTGTAATGACATCAGGGTCTCATAAATATCAATTTCAGAAAAAAATATTAGACAATCTTAACTGTTCATCTTCATTTAGCACAGGTAATTTAACTTGTCTCAAATATTCTTCTATTTTTAATCATCTTTCAAAGATTCAAAATGATAACGTTTAGCATAAAATCCCTTTAAATTATCATTTATCTCCTGCGTTTTATAAGTAATCTGACCAGTAGATTTCTTTATAGTAATTATTGTTCTAGAAATTTGTTCTAACTTTAATTGCCATGCTAATACTTTGAGCTCTTTCATCTAATTCATAATATTTTTGTCACAATCTCATTATATCCCTCTCCATTCTGTAAGCTGCATTGTATTAAATCTTAATTTTTTGATTCTAACAATATTCTTTCCTCATCATTTTTTTGCATTTGTATTTCCTTCTCCAATGTCGTTATTTCTTTTTCTAACTAATCCATCTCTTTCTTTACTTTTGAAGTAAAACTTATTATTTTACCTCTTAAATATGCTTTCATAGAATCCCATATTGTAAACTTGCTGGTTACCAAATTATTATTGGTTTCAAGAAAAAGTTTTATCTGCTGTCTCATGAAATCACAAAATTCTTTTTTCTTCAATAATGTTGCATTTAACCTCCATCTATAACTTATCTTTTGTTCTTCTTCCAGTAAAATTGACAAAATTAAAGATGAATGATCAGATAGAACTCATGCTTGATACTCAACCTTTTGTACTCTATATTGAAATTGTGTAGAAATTAAAAACATATCTATTCATGAATATGTTTTATATCAGAAAGAGTAAATAGAATAATCTCTTTCACTTGGGTGAATTCTTCTCCAAATATCTATTAAACCCATATCTTTAATTAAATCTATTGCTATTTTAGCTCCTTTATTTTTCACCATTTTATTTCCTGATCTATCCAATTTGGGGTCTAAAGTAAAATTAAAATCTCCCCCTAATATCATTTTTCCCCTGGCATTTAATCATTGCATGAAAATATCTTGTATAAATTTACCATCCTCTACATTAGGAGCACATACATTCATTAAGGTCTATTGTTCCGAATAAATCTGACAATTTACCACATCTTCCTGTTACATTTATTATTGTATCTAGTATTTTCATTGGTAAATTTTATTTATCAATATTGCTGTACCACTGGCTTTTGAATTAAATAATGATGTTATTACAGTTCTGTAATGGAAGATTCTAACCGTGTTTCTTACTTTTGCAGCCTTTGCTTCTGCAAGGCTGAGAACCAGCTTGTTGTTTTAGAATCAGCAGACATAAGCTAAATTCCACCGAGGGGCCAGAGATTCTGTTATCTGACGAAAGGACATCTGTGTACCAAGAACATTTAATCTTCCTGTTTGTTTTGGTCACAGACTGTCAGAGGCCTAGCCTTGATGCAAAATAAACCATTGTATTCAAAGTGATAAGCTGAAAATTATGTTATTCGATAGAAGCCTAGCATTCTAGCTTGCTCGCTTATCTTTCTTGCTGTCCTGGGAATAGATGCGTGGGTAAGCAGTTTTTGGGTAATATAAACCATGGTCCCGCTGCTGAAGTTTGAGACTCTCCGAGAGGTGGCAACATCTCTCAGCAAGAAGAAGAACTAGAGTCCAGCCAACATCCCAGTCGGGGGAGGTGGAGAAGCTGGTACCGGCACCCTGACAACCTACTACAAGTGTGCAGTCGTTGCCTCGCTTTGGCAGTTGGGACCAGTCCAGGCGTTGATAAGTATAGTTGGGAAGGGCTTGCATATTGTAGTTTGAAATCAGCTTTTGAATTTTTAATAAACATTTGTATAAACTGAACTGCTCTCGGTGTGTGTGTGTGTCTATTTTCTTTCAGTAGCTCAAACACTGTGACCAATCTAAAATGAACAAAATGAGGGGTATAAGTTTACCCAAGACAAGTTCTTACCCAGTCTATTTTTAATTTTTCATGTTCTTTTTCTGACAAATATGTTTCTTGTAAAAAAGCAATATCTATTTTAGTCTTTTTCATATACAAGTTCTTCTGCCTTATTTGATTTTGTATTAATGTTAACACTAATAAAATTCAATTTTTCAGCCATCAGATATTTTTCTAAATCTACTAACCATCCATCCTTCCACTCCCATCCCGCTCACATTTAAAACACTAATATATTTCATAATATATTTATTATATTTTGGTGTATTAAAAACAGAAAAAGATAGAACCCCTGCCCAACCAAAGGTGTTCATTATTAATAATACGTCCTTATAAACCTGATCTATAGGACTCGAAACCACACCAGCACTCATGTGTCGGTAGAAGTTAGGCCTACTCTCCCAACTAACTCTCTCAAAACATTGCACTATCTCTTGTTGCATTAGGTCTGTACAATCTCTGCCAATTACAAATTTTTACTTATTTATAGAACTTTCAGGTTAAGAACTAAAATTCTCTCTCTCAAAAAAATCCTTTGTTTTAAATATTTAAATCTTTCCTTCTCTATATCATCAGCTGTAATCCTGCTCTCACTTCAGCCATCACTCCCCTCATAGCTCTTTCTCAGGCAATGAATCTGCAAATACCTTTGGGATCCATAGAATATCTATTTTTCCCTTCTGGAACAAAAACTTTCAATACTGCTGGATACCTTAAAACAAAAGTATATCGCTTCTTCCATCACACATTTTTAACAGCATTGAATTCTTTTTTTTTTCAACAAATCAAAACGTATCAGGGTTGTGGTATATCTCTGTTAAGCTGCCTGTCTCCCCTCTAGCAAGCCTTGCTGTACTAACATTGGCTGTGCATTATCTCTGCCATTAAAGAGACTCCCCTTCGGTATAACTGTGCATGCACCCATTGTCTTTCATTATTGTACCATAAGTTTCTGCTAATAAAAGCCATGAATTTTGTTTGACCGCATCGTCTTTGTCTACTTCATCAACTGGCACTTCAATTTTATTGGCAGAGAGAGGAAAGATTTAGTGTCAAACATAGGGTGTGCTTTCATAGCATAGTCACGTACCCATTTGCAGTAGTACGAAAAGAATCCCATACACCTTTTAAGGGCTTTTGTTGAGCCTGGGGGTGGTAACTTCTTAAGGGGAGCCATTCTTTCCGGATCATGGCGAATTTCACCTTTGTGGACAATGTAGCCCAGAATGGGCAGCTCTCCCGCGTTGAAAACAAATTTACTCTCGTTAAATGTAAGGTTAAGTTCTTTAGCTGTTGCTAAAAATTTCTAAGTTGTTGTCGTACTCAGTCTGTGTTTTCCCACAGATAGTGACATTATCCAGATAGGGAAACATACCCTGTAACTCATACGTTCTAACAATCTTATCCATTTCCCTCTGAAACACTGATACTCCATTAGTGACTCCAAAAGGTACCCTTTTAAACTGGTATAACCCCCCCTCATCAGCCTCAAAGTCTGTCTAGGATTGTTCCCTTTTTTTAAATGGAGATTTGGTGGTAAACTGCTCAGAGGTCGAATGTGGAGTACACTTTGTATTGAGCTATCTGATTAATCATTTCATTGATGCATGGCAGGGGGTAGGCATCCAGGTTAGTGTCTGGCTGTAGTCAATAGCCAGTTGCCTCTTAGTGTGATTTTTCACAACTACCACCTGGGCACTCCACAGACTCTTAGTGGGTTCAATTACTCCTTCTTTAAGCAATCTCTGGGTCTCAGCTTTGATAAACTCACGATCCTCCTTGCTGTAAGAACAGCTCTTAGTAACAATGGGCCAACACTCAGGGGATAAATCACTGAAAAGGGAGGGAGCTTTGATCTTTAATGCGGACAGACCGCAGTAATTTAACACTACACTTTTCATCTGAGATTGAATATCCAACCCCAGTAACACAGGAGTGCAGAGCTCAGGCATTTCAAAAAGCCAAACATCAGCAAAGCAATGTCCCTACAAGTTTAAAGTAACTTTACACTTGTCCCATACAGTTTTTGTAACTTCACTACAAGCCATCGATATCTTTCGGGAGTTCGCTGGATATCTCCGCAAATTTAAGTCTTTGCCAACTTTCTCATGGATGTAGCTGTCAGTACTCCCTGAGTCTATTAGGTAATCGAGAGTCTCACCATTCACCTCCCCCTTCATAGTCGACCGTTCCAGTCTATAACATCCCCAAACTTTACAGTCAATTGAGCTATCACAAGGGAACTTTGTGTTGATCTCACCTCTCCGTCACTTGAAGCTGATTCAGTCGGCTCATCTGAAGATTCCTCCTTTTCACAGTTGTCTTCCATTCGTGCAGCTCCAGGATGAATTTTCTTGGCACTTCTCTTCTTATCAATGGAAGTACTTTTCACCTTACACACTTTAGCAAAGTGGCCAAGTTTCCCACAATAGCTGCAGGTAGCAAATCGAGCTGGGCACTTCTGTCTGGGGTGCCAGCTCTTATCACACAAGTAGCATTTGCCAGGAGTTCGCCCTTTTCTTTCCTTCGGGGTTCCAGCACTCCTGGATTTTTCCCCTTCTATTTCTAGCATTTCACTGGACCGCATGGCACTTCTCAGAGCTTTGGCTGGAGTGAATGCTCAATCATAGGTTAAGGGCTCCGTCTCCAGCAGCCTCTGTCGGATGTAGCTGGAGTCGATTCTGTTGACAAAAGCATCCAGCTTCAAGGCATTGCAATGTTGTTGCACATTGACTGCCCTGACATCATTTGCCAGTGAGTCAAGGGCTAGTGCATTGGCAGCATCACTTTCCCTGGGTTTCTGGCATCTAGTCAGCAACTGGTGTTGAGCAAGCGCCACGTTGCGTGGCGCCGCATAGTAAACAGTCAGACATTCCCGGGCTATAGCCAGAGTGGTAGCTCCTTGCATTACAGCAAAAGGGACCTCACCCAGCAGGGAATTCAGGTGGCCCCACTGTATCGCTTCATCGACCACATTGTTTCGAACCATGTAGTAATCGAACCAAGCAACCCAATGGTTGAAAATTTCTCTAGCCCTCGGGGCAGACTGGTCGATTATCAGCCACTCTGGCTTGAGTGCTGCATTCATCTCTGCAAATAAAATTGAAGTGCCAGTTGATGAAGTAGACAAAGACGATGCGGTCAAATAATATTCATGGCTTTTATTAGTGATCCTGAGAGATTGTTTCCATTATAAATTAATGGTGATTGTCTTTCTTTTGCTTGCTTCACTGCCAATTCCAGGATCTTTTCTCTCACTTCATAGAGAAGTAACTTGACCAGTATCGGACATGGATTTTGATCTGGTTGCGGTTTCAGTCGTAATGGTCTATGAGCTCTTTCAATCTCAATGTCTCCTTGAAATTTGGTTACCCCCAAGGATAGCGGAATCCAACGTTGAAAAAACCTCTTCATGTCTTGACCCTCATTTCCGTCTTTAAGCCCAACAATTTTTATATTATTTCTTCTACTGAAATTTTCTAAAATGTCATTTTTTTTAGTTAGTTGATCTTTTGTTGTAGCTGCTTCAGCTTGAATTTTTTTCATCTTTTTTTAACCTTTTGAATTTTAAATTCATTCCCTTTAGTTTTTTTTTATCCACAACTTCAAATTTTTTATTCTTTTCCATCATTTTTTCCACCTTCTTTGTAAAATTCTTATTTTCAACTATACTCTCATTAAACTTTTTAACTTCCATTGTCAATTGCACCAAAGATTGTTGAAAAGTATCGATATCTTCATTTCAGTTGTAGATATACAAGTCGCTTTAATTTTTTTCAGAATTTTTTTAGCTGAAGGCTTCTTGGGCTTTTTTCAAAATTGCCTCTGGTTTTTTTTGTGCTCTGTGCATGCGCGAGTCACTTCTCCCGTGGCAGGCAGTCATTGTTGGGGAAGACCCTGCACACGATGTCCAAGATCTCCACAGCTCTAGGCTTGTCTCTCTTCTTTATCTGTCTCTTTTTTTTGTTTGATTTCTTGTGAAGTAACAGCAGTTTTATCTTTCTTTGGTGACATCTTGTAGTGTTTACCAGGTCTTCTGACAGATTTTCCTTCTTTTTTTTTCCAACCACTTCATCCTTTTTTAACTCTTTTTTTGAACTTTTTTGGAAAGAGAAGGGATTCCAAGTCTAACCCCACTTAATCACATGGCACGCCCCCCGGCCTCACAAATGTCATACAACTTTACCTTAACAACCCAACCCCTATACTCAATAATTTGATTTATGAAGGTCAATGTGCTCTTTTTACAACCCAATCTACCTGCAATGCCACTTTCAGCGAATTATATATCTGTATTCCCAGATCCCTCTGTTCTACCACACCCCTCAATACACTATCATTTACTGTATTTGTCCTTTCTTAGTTTGTCCTTCCAAAATGCAACTCTTCACACTTGTTTGCATTAAATTTCATCTGCCATTTTGCATCCCATTTTCCCAGCTGGTCCAGATCCAACTACATGCTTTGAAAGCCTTCCTCACTTCCCACAAAACCTCCAATCTTTGTGTCGTTTGCAATCCTGCTGATCCAATTTACCACATTATCATCCAGATCATTGATATAGATGACAAACAACAATGGTCCCATCATCGATCCCTGAGGGACACCACTAAGTCACAAGCTTCCAGTCTGAGAAGCATTCATCCATTACCATGGCTTCTCCCATATAGCCAATGTCAAATCCAATTTACTACTCCACCATGAATACCAAGCATCTGAACCTTTGTGACTAACCTCCCACATTGTCAAAGGCCTGACTAAAGTCCATGTACACAACACCTACAGCCTTTCCTTCATCAACTTTCCTGATAACCTCCTTGAAACACTCTAAGATTGATTGAACATGACCAACCACACACAAAGCCATGTTAATTATCCCTAATCAGTACATGGCTATCCATATAATTGTATATCAGATGTCTTAAAACACCTTCCAATAATTTACCTACTACTGACATCAGGCTCATGACCTACAACATCCAGGATTACTTTTTTAAACAATGAAACAATATGAGCTCCCTTTCAATCAGCACCACACCTGTAGCTAAGGACATTTAATATATTTTTGCCAGAACCAATGATATTTCTACACCTGCCTCCCTCAAGGTCTGAGGGAATATTTTGTCAAGCCCTGGGGATTTATCCACCCTTATTTGCCTTAAGAGAACAAGGACTTTCAGTTCTTTTATCTGTATAGGTTCCAGGACCCCTCTACTTGTTTTCCTTACTTCTTTAGACTCTGTGCCAGTTTCCTGAGTAAATGCTGATGTATGCATTTACTCAGGAAAAAAAAAAGCACATTTACGATCTCCCCCACCTCTTCTGGCTCCATACAGAGCCGACCACTCTCATCTTCAAGGGAACCAATTTCATCCCTTACTATTCTGTTGCTCTTAATAAACCTATAGAAACTTTTTGGACTTTCCTTCACATTGTCTCCCAAAGCAATCTCATGTCTTCTTTTAGCCTTCCTGATTTCTTTCTTGAGTTTTTTATTGCATTCTTTATAGTCCTCAAGCACCTCATTTGTTCTGTGTTGCCAATACCTGTTATACACCTACTAAACCAGATCCCCCATATCCCTTGAAACCTGTTCCCTATTCCTGTTAACTTTACCTTCAGCACATCTTAACTCTCCCCTTCTGAGCCTAATAATGGCCATTTTCTCTCTTTACATTCAGTTCTAATGCCATCTCTACCCAAAACATTGACAAGTCCATTGCCTCTATAAATGTTGCTTGACCTGCTGAGTTTCTCCAGCAGTTGGATTTTTGAGTGCAATAAAAGACTCAATTCAACTCCCCCTCCACCTTCTACAGAAACCACTCCTTCCATGACTCATCATCCACCCCACCCCCCACCGTTCTCAGCAATCGGCCCCTTGGCAGCTATGCCTGGGACCAAAGGAACTACTACAGGCACCTACATCTCCTCCCTCATCATCATTTGGGGCCCCAAACAGTCCTTTCAATTGAAGCAACATTTTACTTGTGAATCTGCTGTGGTCATCTTCTGCATCTGGTGCTCCCATTGCAGTCTCATCTACATCTGAGACGATGCAGATTGGGCAATGGCTTCGTTCAGCACCTTAGCTCTGTCTGCCACAATAGCGTGGATATCCCAATGGAAATCTATTTCAATTCCCCACCTCATTCCCTTGCTGATATGTCTACCAATGGTCTTATGAAATGCCAGACTGAGACCACCCACAAATTGAAGGAACACCACGATATTCTATCTGGGCACCCTCCAACAAGATGGCATTAAAATCAATATCTGCAGTTTACATTAAGCCCATCGCCACCCCCTCCATCTCTCCCCTTCCCCTATCTCTTGCGCTCTCTCTCTCTCTCTCTCTCTTCTTTCCCCTGTCTCTTTTCCTCCCCCAATCTTCACCTTTCTTCTCCTGTCCTCCTATCCATGTTGAATAATTGCCTTTTGCCTGTGGCCTGTGCTCCTCTCCCTGCCCTTTCTTCCCTTCTCCCCAGCCTTTTTATTCAGTGTCTGCCTAGTTTTTGCTCAAACCTTGAAGAAGGGCTCAAGGCCGAAATGTCAGTTATACCTCCTAAGGACGCTGCAAGACCTGCTGCATTCCACCAGCATTTTTGTGTTTTTACTGCAATCACAGTTTTTGAGGTCTTCAGGTCGGGGACCTCTCCGATTTGAAATGATGACAAAGTTTCAGGATTGATGTGAGAATCTTTTTTAACCAGGCAGTAGATATGATTCAAAGTACATTGTACAGTGTTTGCAGATTCAATTGTGAGTTTAAAGAAATTTCCATAAAATATGTGAATGATTGAATTTAAACTGGAAAAGTGGCTCTGCTTGTTTACCCTCTCTGCCCCCTTTCTTTTCTCTACTTTCTTTCCAATGGGAGCAGAGGGTGTCCCTAGTCTGATCCATTGGCATGCATTCCTGTGGTCACCCTGGTCTCTGATCTACCCAGAGACATTCCCCACCTCTATCCTTTTTGCAGTTTAAATGCTGTCTTTGACCTGAAACATCAGTATGTGCTTTTCCCACAGATGTGGTCTGACCTCCTGAGTATTTCCAGAATTTTAGTTTTTAATATAGGGGAAGTAGAAGAGAGGTAGGAAAAAATGACATTAACTGTAAAATGCTTGCATAGATTTGATGATCCTTTTATAGTTTAATTATCATATAAAACCCTCACATTATCTATTAAAATGGAGGATTGCAGATTAAATGCTAATAAATGGAAAGAACGAATGAATGAGTGAACTGAAGGGCCCATTTCTGTACTCAATGACTCATTCGCTGCAAGATAAAAATGCAAGTAGCCTTCTGGGTTTCTGATCCATGACCTTATGAAATTATTTTACAATCAATGCTGAAGACATTTTTTTCTCCACTGCAGTTAATAAACTTGAACGAAAAGCGATGAAAATATTGACTTCCATTATACACATTGTGCTTGTCTTTCCATGATACTCAAAATATTACTAAAAACCGACTCTTTTCTTTTCAGCTTTTCCAGAGACAGTAAACAAAATATTGAACATTACTAACACATGTCAATCCAATTACTTTCAATTACCATTGAATGCAGCAGGTCTTGCAGCATCCTTAGGAGGTATAACTGACATTTCGGCCTTGAGCCTTTCTCCAAGGTATGAGCAAAAACTAGACAGACGCCTGAATAAACATTCTCTGCTTACCCTTTCTAAAATCTCAAGATTTTGAACATTTCTATTAAAACTCTGGAAATAAAAATTCTACACCAAGGAGAACAATCTATTCTTGCCACTGAAAATCATCATCCCAAACATTCTGTTGTACTTTCATATTCTTCACTAAGTATGTGGACTGGAATTAGATACTACTAAATACTCTTGTACTAATTAATCATTTTGTACTATTAAATCACTTATTTTTGAAACCAAGATTTCATAAACTTTATCTTATTTTTAGGCATACAGCCTGGTAGCAGGCCATTTCAGCTCACGAGTCCATGTCGCCCAATTTACATCCAATTAACCTATACCCCCAGTATGTTTCAAACTGTGGGAGGAAACCAGAGCTCCCAAGGAAAGCCCACATAGACACAGGGAAGATGTACAAACTTCTTATAGACAGCGTAGGATTCAAACCCCAGTCCTGATTGCTAGTGTGGTAAAGGCATTGCACTGACTGCTACATCAACTGTGTTGTCCATTATCTCAACTTCATTTCATACACTTTCTCTCAAACTGTCCTGCCATCTTAAAATATTTATGCATAAATCCACACTAGCACTTTGTACTTGCATCCACCATAAAATTGCACTAAATTGGCTCCCCACATTCTTCCTATCAAAAATCTAACATTTCCTTGAATTAAATTTAATTTGCTTCATGTTGGTCCATTCTACCATGGCTATTCTTTTCATTGTTTAGCACTCTTCCAACCTTTGCGTCATTTGCAAATTTGGAAATTTTGTCTTTTATGCCAATGTCCAGATCATTGTATGCCTAATAAATTAATGGCCCCCATGGTATCTCCTAGTAACAATGCTGTCTGCCTCATTCCAGTTTGAAATAGCATTTATATATCATTTTTCTCTCTGTTCTGTCTGCAGGAGAAAGAATCTCAAAATTGTATGTGATGTCATGTATGTATTCTTACAATAAATCTGAAATCTGAATCTGAAACTTTTTTTTAAATCTATTCTGCCACAGACTTCATGGTTCAAGTTTATTATCATCTGGTTGCAAATCTACAACACGATGAAATCGTGTCTCTCTGGACCATGGTGCACACTCAAAAGCACATAATACACAGTACATAATAATCGCATAAATAATAAAGAAATATATATAAATATTTGGAATGATTTACATGATTGCAGGATACTGTTCATCAATCTCACAGCCTGTGGAAAGAAGCTATTATCCAACCTGGCAGACCTGATTTTGATGCTCTTGCACCCCTTCTTGATTGTAGTGGGTTCAGGATACTGTGCACTAGATGAAAAGTGTCTTCTGTGGCCACTGGAATCACAGTGGACACGAGGAAATAATCATGCAAGGCATTTTTAGAGTGTATCAAATGGATTTACTCTTCATAACCCATGCAACCTTTTAAAATCCAGAATCACACATTGAGGTCATCACACACTGATGTCACATGGCCACTTTGATGCCTTCTGGGAGTTGTAGTGCCGCCACAGCCCCTGCCCCAGAACTGGCATAAAGGTTTGTCTGTCTTTTAGGTGGAGACCATTGTGACAGACTGTTGGCTGCAGCAGTGGGGAACTCTTGTCCACATGAACTGGTTGAAGGCTGTCAATAGTGAAAGATGTGGCTTCCCTCCAATGTCCAAAATACAGGTCGACCTAATTTGTCTGAGTATCCTATAACATCCTTCGTAGGAAGTCTGTAAAGGTTGACTAACTGTTCCCCTACGGACGAAGACACATTTGCAGTTTTTGAGGTCTTCAGGAACAAAGGAAGAGTGTTCTCCATGTGACAATGGTGGTATAGGGGCCAATTTTCCTATGGTCTCCCTTAGCCTGCTCAACAGTTCCTTAGGATCATCACTGGAGCTGGAATGGTAGAGGACGAACTCCTCTGGGACCACCAACAGTACGCCATACATGAGCTCCGCAGATGAAGCTTGGAGGTCCTCCTTTGGAGTTGTTCTAATGCCCAGTAATACCCAGGGAAGCACATCTGCCCAGTTCGGGCCCTCTAACTAAACCATCGACTTGAGATGTTAATAAGATCTTTCTAGCATTCCATTGGCCTGGGGATGATAAGCATGCATATAATGAATTGTGTACTGAGCAAGCAAGACAAGGCCGTTCACAGTGAGGAAGTAAATTGTGGTCCTCTATCTGAAGTATCATGTGCCGGTAAACCAAAATTAGACACCAAGGAACTGAGGAATGCCCAAGCACAAGTGTTTGTAGTAGCATCTACCATAGGCATGGCCTTGGGCCACCACATAAAGCTGTCTATTATGGTAAAAAGATAATGGTATCGTCTTGAAACAGGAAACGGACCAATTATGTCCACTTGGACATGATCAAAATGCCAAGTAACTGCCGGGAATTACTGCAGTGGTACTTTAGTATGCTGCTGAACTTTTGCTTTTTGGCAAGCGATGCAGGATCTCGCCATTTGTGTAACGTCTTTTTTAAGTCCGTGCCACACGAACCTGTCCAAAACCATACGAACGATCGATCTAATCGATGGATGTGAAAGGCCATGCACAGAGCTAAATACTCGAAGTTTCCAAGATGCTGGAACTACTGGGCCTGGGTGTCCTGATGATATATCACAGAGGGGTAGTTTGCCATGAACTCCAAACTGGACATCCTTCAATTGCAGCTTTGTGATTGCAGTCCGATAAGCATTCATCTCATGGTCATGTTCTTGGGCCGTGGCCAAAGCTGTGTAGTCAATACCTTGATCTACAGTTGAAACCTCAAGTGGAACAGAGTGGGAAAGTGCATCAGCTACTATATTGTCTTTTCCGGAAATATGTAATATTTTGTGGAGAATTCTGAAATGAATGATAATTATCACTGTTGTCGAACTGACCAGGGCTCTGTGACCTTGGAAAATGAAAATGTTAAGGGCTTGTGATTGGTGTACATAGTAAAATCTCTGCCCTCCAAAAAAATAACGGAAGTGTCGAATAGACAAGTAAATGGCCAAAAGCTCCTTATCAAAAGCACAGTATTTTTCTTTGCTTAACGAAGATGGTGGCTGAAGAAAATCCTGACAGTTTCCATTGCCTGTTGACATATTGATGAAGTGCACCTCCTACAGCCATACTGGAAGCATCTGTAGAAAGGGAGGTGGCTGCATTTAATACTGGGTAGTTGAGCATAGTCGCATGAGTCAGCAAGTCTTAAGTCTTCAAGAAAGCATTGTTTCTTTCTTCAGGCCAATGGATGGTTCTGGCGTTTCTGGACAGTAAACCAAAAAGAGGCTTCATGATATGAGCTGCTCCCGGAAGAAGTCAACAGTGAAAATTTACCAAACTCAAGAATTCCAGCAGGCTTTTAACCGTAGCAGGGCAAGTATTTGGTAATGGCCTCAACTTTGGATGGCAGTGGAGTCAGACCTTCCTGAGTAATCCTATGGCCCAAGAAATCAATCGTTTCTTGTCCAAAAACTCATTTTTCTGGATTGATGGTCAGTCCAAACTTTAAGATGAATAAAAAGTGTATGAAGATGTTCCAAATGTTCTTCCTTAGCCCTACTGACCACTAAAATGTGTTTGAGGTAAATGATCATACCACATCCTAAAGCATCCATCACCTGTTGAAATGATTGAGCAGCATTCTTTAATTCGAATGGCATCTGTAAAAATTTGAACAACCCAAACGGGGTAATTATTGCTGTTTTTGGAATGTCGTCTGGCTCTACTGGTACTTGGTGATGGCCACGCACCAAGTCTATTTTGGAGAAGATCTTCGCTCCATGCAAATTAGCCGAGAAATCCTGAATATGAGGTATCAGATAACAATCTGGGATGGTGGCATCATTAAGCCACCTGTAACCTCCACAAAGTCACCAACCTCCATTGTGTTTCGGGACCATATATAATGGAGATGCCCAGGGACTGTCCAACCTATGAATTATGCCTCGTTCCTCCATCTTGGCAAATCCTTCCTTAGGTAATCTCAGTTTCTCTGGAGGCAAGCGACTCGCTTTAGCATGGATAGGAGGGCCTTAGTACAAATGCAATGAGTAACACCATGCTTTCAAGTGGAGGCAGAAAATTGTAGAGTAGTAATCTTCCAACAGCTTGGAGAATTCATCTACTGGTTTACTTTATGTCTGGAAGTGCAGAGCAGGGGTGTAGGCTTCTGTCAGAGGAATGGTCTGAAAAGTAGTTCCATCTATTAGCTCTTTGTGATAGTACAGATTCTATCACCAATGTGTATATGTACAGATTGTAGTGTAGGATGACTGTGATTGGGTGAGAGTGTAGCCACACTTACTGGCAGGTCTTAAAGGATTGCTCCTAGCCAGACCAGGTCATTCTGGACTGGTCTATCTACTTGTGATATGCTCCAGTCTTTTAGATAATAAAAGCCTTAGTTTGGATCAACAAGTCTTTGGTTCTTTCAACGCACTCTACAATTTTATTAACTAAAAACTTTGAAGAGATGGAGCGTATGCTACGGCTGGAACGCCTCGACATCGACCCACAGTCAGCTACAGCCTCGAATGACTTTAAGCACTGGGAGAGATGCTTCAAAACATACTTACAGCTCTCTGACCCTGCTGTGATAGAGGACAGCCATTGACTACTAATATTGATGACTATGGTGTCCCCGAAAGTCTACCAGAGTATCCAGGATGCGACCACTTATGCCGCAGCCATGAAGGTGCTGAAAGGGCTCTACGAGTGACCAGTGAACAGGGTCTATGCTCGGTACAAACTTGCAACAAGGAGGCAACAGCCCAGTGAGTCCTGTAGAGCTTATATTCAGGCATTAAAGACAATGGGCAGGGACTGTGCCTGCACAGACAGAACTGCTGCGGAGACCACAGACGATCTCATTCGGGATGCCTATGGGGCCGGGGTTCGATCGAATGAGGTGAGGCAGCATCTGCTAGTGCACGGGGGAGAAAACCTAGAGGACATGATCCGGACCACAGAGACAATGGAGGCTGGGGTCTTAAGTATGGACATGTACTCTCGGGGCTGGACCCCACACTCTGATGTGAGAAGGATGCCTTCCCTCTACCCTACTTCCCCCAGCACACCGACGGCCTGTCGGCTGCCACTACGCTGCCCGATGCAACCCCAAAGTGTTATTTCTACGGGAAGAAAAAGCACAGCAGGTCCCAGTGCCCGGCGAGAAAAGCCAGGTGCCAGAAGTGCCTTAAAAACAGCCATTTTGCTGTAGTCTGTCGCTCAAAAATGGCCACCATCAAACACAGTGCCTCGTGTGAAGCCCAATCACCACCCAATTCAAACACTTCTTTCTCAGAGCTCTCGTCCAATGAGAGCGAGGGCTCCACCGCGCGGCACGCCTGATGTCACGGGGAAGACGCCAAGTGCACAAGGTACAACCCACCCTCACCGCAATGATGTTCACCCTACCTCATGAAGCAATGTCCGACCAGGCCCCAGCCCCAACCTCAACAGCCTCCACTGCTGCCGACCAGGAACCCACCACCGCCATCACCGCTGAGCCCACTGCTGCCATCACCACCAACATCACAACCGATGACGACCGGGGACCTGCTGCTGACCAGGCACCCGCTGCCGCTGCCAACCCGCCACCACTGAGGCAGCTGACCAGGTACCCACAGCTGCGACCAACACTACTGACCCGGCACCCACCGATGTTGCCGACCGGGGACACGCCGATGCTACTGACCCTGGTACCCACCAACGCTGCCGACCCGGGACCTGATGCTGCCAACCAGGGACCTGATGCTGCCAACCAGGGACCCGCTGCCACCGACCAGCCAACTGACCCCCAACGCTTACCATTGGCTGGCCAAAACCCCCAGCAAGCTGCAGGCAGCAACACCAACTCTTCGACGCCGTCTCTTCAGGCCCAACTGTTTGCGGGACATCATAACGCACACGTTGCGTGACATCATCACGCACATGTTGTGGACATCATCACGCAGGACTCTACTGTCCCCATTATAAGTCTCTGCATCAGTAACCCTTGACCAGGACTTACCCCATCCCTTCACAAAAGCAATGGAACTGATTAAAGTGCATGGACACTATACCAATTGATTATTTGACTCTGGGTCAACTGACGTTTTATCCGCCCAGACTTGGCCCACCATTGCGGACTGGCTATTCTCCCTGCTGCACAGAGAATTTCATTGGCGACCAGATCGCATTTGACTGGGGTAAAGGGGTATTGCGTGGCGACCCTGAAAGTTCAGTGCATCACGTTCACAGACTTTAAACTATTAGTTCTTCCCCAGTTGTGCGCCCCTGCACTGCTGGGACTGGATTTTCAGTGCCAGTTTCAAACTGTTTCCCTGCACTTTGTGGGGGCCTCAAGCTCCACTCTCTGTCTGTAACCACTCCACCCCAGAAGCCTCCTGCCAGCGGCAGACCGAGCCACCCGCTCCCGTGCCCCAGGGCCTCACCTGTAGTCTCTCCACCCTCCGAGTTGCTCCACCACCACTTTTCACAAACCTCACCCCTGGCTGGAATCCTGTGGCCACCAAAAGCCAGCAATATAGGAAATTTATGACGTGAGGTGCACAGACTGCTGGACGAGGACATTATCGAACCAAGCTCGAGTCCATGGAGGGACCAGGTGGTGGTTGTTAAAAACAAGGAGAAGCCGTTAATGGTGGTTGACTACAGTCAGACAATCAACCGCTTCACGCTTCTGAATGCGTACCCCCTTCCACGGATCACGGATGTGGTGAATCAGATCGTCCAATATCATGTATTTTCCACCATTGACTTACGTTCGGCCTATCATCAGCTCCCAATCCGACCTTTCACGGCCTTCGAAGCACATGGACAGCTGTATCAATTCCTCAGGGTACCCTTTGGGGTTACAAATGGCGTTGTGGTCTTCCAGTGGGAAATGGACCAAATGGTGGACCAGAACAGGCTGACTGCTACTTTCCCGTATCTGGACAATGTCACCATCTATGGCCATGACACAGAGGATCACGACGACAACGTTGAGAAATATTTTCAGACTGCAATTCGGCTGAACTTGACCTACAATTTCGACAAGTGTGTCTTCTGGACCACTCGACTCGCTATTCTAGGCTGTGTGGCGGAGAACGGGGTGGTCATGCCAGATCCTGACCACATGCTTCCCCTCATGGACTTGCCCCACCCCCACCCCCACACCCAGAAGGCACTCAGACACTGCCTGGGCTTTTTCTCTTACTATGCCCAATGGGTTCCACACTATGCTGACAAGGCACGGCCACTCATCAAGACCACCTCCTTCCCCCTGTCAACTGAAGCCAGAGTGGCCTTCGACCGCATCAAATCGGACATCGCTGCTGCAACGCTGCATGCCATCGACAAGTCCATTCCATTCAAAGTCGAGAGCGATGCGTCCGACTTTGCACTGGCAGCCACTTTGAACCAGGCCGGCCGGCCGGTAGCCTTCTTCTCCAGAACCCTCCAGGGTCCTGAGAGCCGACACTCCTCTGTCGAGAAGGAGGCCCAGGCCATAGTCGAAGCAGTACATCGTTGGAGACACTACCTCACTGGCAGGCGCTTTACACTGCTGACTGACCAATGCACGGTCTCCTTCATGTTTAGCAATACCCAACGAGGTAAGATCAAGAATGACAAAATTGCCAGGTGGAGAATCGAGCACTCCACCTTTAATTATGGCATACTGTATTGGCCTGGTAAACTCAATGACCCGCCAGGTGCGCTCTCCAGGGGGACTTGCGCCAACATACAACTGGACAGGCTGCAGAGACTCCAAAAGGAGCTCTGTTATCCAGGGGTCACTAGGTTCGCACACTTTGTCAAAGCTCTCAACCTGCCTACATGGTCGAAGAGATTCGCTCCATGACCCAAGTCTGCCCAGTGTGCGCTGAGTGCATGCCCCGCTTCTTCCGTCCAGAGAACACCCACATCCTTAAAGCCACCCGCCCCTTTGAGCGTCTCAGCATAGACTTCAAGGGTAAACTTCAAGGGGCCCCTACCATCGACCAATCGTAACACCTACATCCTTACGGCTATCGATGAGTACTCCCGCTTCCCGTTCGCTGTGCCCTACTCAGACATGACTGCCTCCTCAGTCATAGAGCCCCTGCACAGCATCTTCGCCATCTTCAGGTACCCCAGTTACATCCACATTGACAGGGGGTCCTCATTTATGAGCGCAGAGCTGCGGCAGTACCTTCTGGAGCGTGGTATTGCTTCAAGCAGGACCACCAGCTATAAGCCACATGGTAATGGGCAAGTCGAAAGAGAGCATGCAACCATCTGGAAAGCGGTTATGCTTGCCCTCCGGTCCAAAGGTCCTCACTGGCAGGACGTGCTCACTAGTGCCCTACACTCCATCTGCTCCCTCCTATGCACCACGACCAATGCCAACCCCCATGAAAGGATGTTCTCTTTCCCGTGAAAATTCGAATCGGGAACGACCATATCTGCCTGGTTCACGGTTCCTGGTCCGGTCCTCTTAAGTCGTCACATCCGGTACTCAAAGAACGACCCCTTGGTTGACCAAGTGACTCTGCTCCATGAGAACCCGCATTATACCTACGTTGAGTACCTGGACGAGTGGAAGGTAAGGGACCTAGCCCAAGCCGGATCAGGCGCAGCAGTGCCTTTAACCCAACCTCCCCCTATTCCTTCTCCCCCAAGTCATGTGCTTGAACAGAGGGACCAGCACCACCCCACTAGCTCAGGCCAGACTGTCGACAACACCATTGGGGAATTGAGCGAAGCAGTGCCGCACCCTACGAGCCTGCCGGCGACACGACTCCGGCGACCCCAATCCCGGCACCACGGCGGTCACGCCTGATGGTCAGGCCCCCTAACTGGTACAGCCCCTAACCTCCATCCACCCCGGAGTCAGTTCTCAAAGAAGTGGTGAATGTGATAGTACAGATTCTATCACCAATGTGATAGATTGTAGTGTAGGATGACTGTGATTGGCTGAGAGTGTAGCCAAACCTACTGGCAGGTCTTAAAGGATTGCTCCTAGTCAGACCAGGTCATTCTGGACTGGTCGACCTACTTGTGATATGCTCCAGTCTTTTAGTTAATAAAAGCCTTGGTTTGGATCAACAAGTCTTTGGTTCTTTCAACGCGCTCTACACCCTTTTAAGTCGACGAGGAATGAATAAGCCCAAAGAAAATCTGCACCAAGCAAAGGTCGGGTTACTGCTGCTATAATAAATGGCCAAGTGTAGAGATGATTCTCAACCTTGACATTCATATTCCTGGTGCCAAAGGTCGGAATGTTGGAACTGTTAACTGCTCGTAGTTGCAGGTCCGGGGCAGGATGGCGTGTGTCAAAACCGGTGGGTGGAAATACACTAACTTCTGAACCTGTGTCCACCAATAATTTTTGCAGGGACAACTGGTCTCATACTTACAGTAGGCTTGCAGGTTTATTGCCAACTGCCACAGCCCTGACTAGCAGAGTGGAAGGCACTTACAGGCATTTACTCCCCAACACCTACGATAATAACACCAAGACGAGGTGTTCACAGGCTGCTTGCTTGTTTTGGGGCATTGCCTGTTTGTAGGGAGTGATGTGCTAAGAGCACTAGAGTGTGACACGGGGTCAATTAGCCATTGGGTCTTCAAATGAACAATTGAATAACAAGAGTCTATCATTTGGCATTCGCTCTAAAAAGAACTGCTTGAATAACATATTAGTATTTTTGCCAGATGAAAGCAACAGCATTTCATCCATTAGTTCTAAAGGAGCGTGGGCTCCAAACCCATTGAGATGTAGTAGTTTGCCTGCCCTTTCCCTATGGGACATAACATATACATGTAATTAAAGTGCTTTTAAAGCGTCAATCTTGTTGGTATGTGGTGGATCCAATAGGAAGTTGCCAACCCTCTTAGCGACGGCCTGGTCCAGAGCACTAATGAGATGGTAATAACGAGTGGTGTCCAATTCGACTTTGCAAAGGTGAAATTGTGCTTCAGTCTGTTGGAACCACAGTTCAGGCTCAGCCGTCCAGAAAGGTAGTAGCTTTAGAGCAACGGCTGCAAAGACCATATTTGTCCAAAAATACGTTTTTGGACTCGTCGGGGTCACCAATTGTGGCCTCTGGAATCACAGTGGACACGATGAAATAATCACACATGGCGTTTTTGGAGTGAATCAAATGGATTTACTCTTCATAACCTGTGAAACCCTTTTAAAATCCAGAATCACACGCTCAGCATGCACTGACATCACTTGGTCAGTTCAATGCCTCCTGGGAGTTGTAGCACCTCTACACTTCTATAATTCCATGAGCTCTATTTAGGCAATGCTCCCAATAAATGTCATCTATAGAGAAGAGGGAGACTCCACTGATTATTGCATGGACTTCAATTAGGTTAACTAGACTTTATTTGGCCCTTCATCAAATGCCTTCTGAAAGTGCAAGCTTTCCACCCATTATCTTCATTAATCCTCTGTCACCTTTCAAAAAAGCCCAATTGAATAAAATGAACACAATTTTCTCTCAGCAATTTAATGGTGCCTCCCTTTTATTATATCCAAATTCTTCCAAGTTTACACTTCCACTCCCTCCCCATTGCATTGAGGTTTCCAAACATATTTCCTGTATGTTAAAAGCACCCTGAGCCTCCTGTTCCATTGTTTCTATATTGTTGGACTGCTTGACTGCCATTTTGAAATAGATGAGCAAAACTATGCTCCTCTGAATATTTAAAAGATCAGTCAAGTTATTGTCATCTGTACAAGTACATCCCGATGAAATATTGTTCTCCAATCTTTGATGCAAAACATGCAGACACACAACCTGACAACACACATTCAGACAAACAATACATATGCAGGACAAGTATTTCATCTATACAAATAAATAAATATTGTTTTGTACATGAGAGCTATGGTTTTTGGTCTTCACAGAAACTCTGTTCCCAAGCCACCAATACCACCCACTTCAGTGACATTTTCTTAAAATTCTCCGTAGGGGGTCGTTGTCACAGGCAGGCTCAACATTTATTGCCCTTGAGGGAGTGGATCATGCGGTTCAGTGTGTCACCTACTGCTGAACACCGATGCCACTGCCACAAGGACATCTGAAATTAATATATCAAGGATGGCCGGTGCCAAGAGACACAATTGGGAACCCGCCAACAGAATGTCTGGATTCTCGCCTTGCAACACCACCGCAGAAACAGCGATTCCCACTGGTTGAGAAAATTATGCTGCTCCTTCTCAACCAGCCTTCAGATGCAGCAACTGTGCCAGCGACTGCCGAGCCCGACTGGGACACGTCAGGCAATGCTTTCCACAGAGCTGACCACCGAAGCGTTGCCACACGAGGAGAACAAAAATGTTAATCCGGTGTACCATTAAGTTAAACCACAGCCATGCTTGAAAGCTCAGAATGAGTAGGAGGAGGAACATTTTTAGGCAAAGGGAACAATATTCTTCAACCACTCAAATACTCTACGTTTAAATGATTTTTTAAAACGAAAACTACAGATGAATGAATGGTCCAAAAGGCATATCTAATTGGGTCAATTTTTTGCTCTGACCGACCATCGAGCACGTACTTCCGCGTTTAAATGATTTCAATTACAGAAGGTAATATGTTCGCTCGCAATCCAATTGAACGCGACTTCATGTGTTTATGTTACGGTGAATCACTTCAATGCCTGGAGATCAGAGCCTGTGAGTGACAACTAATAAACGAGACCGAGCAACATGATTGTCACGTCACAGAAAGACTAAATACGTCAGGGCGGTGACGCTGTTGAAATGTGCTGAATGGATACATTTCTCCTTGCGAACGATCCGATCGTTACGTGGTCATTCAGTCCTGAGGTATCCCGATATTTGCCTGGCTGAGGGGGAACTGAGTGCCTCTCGATGTCAGTAATCCCTTCAGAAATGGCAGGTGGCGGGAACGAGTGCGGGAATTGAAAACGTCTTCCCTCCTCAACCCCCCCACCCCCCCCATCCCCATGGATAAATACCGCGACGGCGATCCATCGACCGACTAGAATGAAGCGCTGTGGGGTCTTGTGTGGTGGTGTCGCGCTGACGTCTCGTGGCCGGGGGTTTGGTGGGTCCGGCTCGACGGTCGAGCAGCTGGCGAGAAGCGATCGTGGCCGGGAATATCGTGGCCGCCTGAGGACAAGGAAGGCGATTGCCATGGTTCCCCTCGGTAAGATCTGATCCACTTCCCCCTGGAAGGTTGACGCCGCCGACTCGAGGCGCGATTGTTCTGGCCTCAAACCTCCACACATGATTTGCAATATGAACGATTGATTTTTTTTTGTCATCTTTGACTTTCTTATCACTGAGCATTTCCGTCTGCAATTCTTTCCGACTTCTCAGACTCGTTCTGTTCCTTAACGTTGGCTGTGTCAAGTGCGGGTAAAATTGCAGTGTCATGGTCCGTTCTGAAGGCTGGAACCAGGAGAACTATATTTAGTTTGTTCGAACTGTCTCTCTCCCATTATACAATTATACAATTGAAATGTTGCGCTGATGTGTTCAATTCCAGTTTGAAAGAAACCACTGACTTCAACACACGTTCCAACTGTTTGTGACGAGAAACTCTTCATGGGCCTCTCCAGTTGTTGGTGTTCTGACCAAAAGTGTCAGCCCAGATTAACTGGAACACAGTGTATGACTTTTTGACGAGGAAATTCGATCTTTTTGGCATCCTTTTGGATTTAATTTTGAAGTGTGATTCATTTTGAGTGACTTGCATTTTAATCGTTGAATCTAAACTTTCATTCTTTAAAAGCATTTTGACAATTTCAAAAATTGGTTTGTATATTTTCAGTGATTCCTGAGGAGTTATTGATAAACTGGAAATTCATTCTGTAATGATAAGAAGAGAAAAAAAATTGTGTTCTCTTATCTTGAACGTGGTAGTTTACAGTTCCATTGACCTCCCAATAATTAAACTTTTGTAGGAGCTTGGATAGAGTGTTAGTAGATAAATCAACTTGGGGTGGGGAAAATCTTAAATTCTGCTGATGCTCTTTGAAGTACTTGTACAATTGATTGTAAGTACAAACCATTTATAATTTCAAATAAAATTTGTTTCTAAGTAGATAATACTGCATCTCTGCACCCCACCCTCCACTTTACAATTGCTAACTGAGATTAATCAGCAGCAAGGATTTGGCAGTACCTGGACTAAAAATCAAATCACAATATTGCCTTATCATGTTACTTGTTGTCATTTCTTCCTTTAATGGCATCATGATTTAGCAATTTTAGAATTGTATTCAGAATTTGTATGTCAGTAACCAGTTTATTCATTTTTAATGCTTTTCATGAGGGGAAATGATCAGGAGATGAGTACAACCCTTTGTGCTCTCTGTAATTGTACATTTTTTGGATTATCCAAAACAAACAGTAACTTGAATTTATTCAGCATCTTTTACTGATGTAAAACATTACAAGGATATTTCTCAGACACTTCATCAAACTAAACTTGATTCAGGACCAAAAATGGACAGTTTTAGAATTTGTATTTTTTTCTTTTTGGCATGGCTTCGCGGACGAAGATTTATGGAGGGGTAATGTCCACGTCAGCTGCAGGCTCGTTTGTGGCTGACAAATCCAATGCGGGACAGGCAGACGCGGATGCAAGGGAAAATTGGTTGGGTGTTGGGTTTTTCCTCTTTTGTCAGTGCCGGTCTTCTTCAAAGGAGGTTGCTGCCCGCCGAACTGTGAGGAGCCAAGATGCACAGTTTGAGGCGATATCAGCCCATTGGCAGTGGTCAATGTGGCAAGCACCAAGAGATTTCTTTAGGCAGTCCTTGTACCTCTTCTTTGGTGCACCTCTGTCTCGGTGCCCAGTGGAGAGCTCGCCATATAACACAATTTTGGGAAGGCGATGGTCCTCCATTCTGGAGACGCGACCTACCCAGCGCAGTTGGATCTTCAGCAGCGTGGATTCGATGCTGTCGGCCTCTGCCATCTTGAGTACTTCAATGTTGGTGATGAAGTCGCTCCAATGAATGTTGAGGATGGAGCGGAGACAGCGCTGGTGGAAGCGTTCTAGGAGCGTGATGCCAGTAGAGGATCCATGATTCAGAGCCGAACAAGAGTGTGGGTATGACAACGGCTCTGTATGCGCTAATCTTTGTGAGGTTTTTCAGTTGGTTGTTTTTCCAGACTCTTTTGTGTAGTCTTCCAAAGGCGCTATTTGCCTTGGCGAGTCAGTTGTCTATCTCGTTGTCGATCCTTGCATCCAATGAAATGGTGCAGCCGAGATAGGTAAACTGGTTGACCATTTTGAGTTTTGTGTGCCCGATGGAGATGTGGGGGGGCTGGTAGTCATGGTGGGGAGCTGGCTGATGGAGGGCCTCAGTTTTCTTCAGGCTGACTTCCAGGCCAAACATTTTGGCAGTTTCCGCAAAACAGGACGTCAAGCACTGAAGAGCTGGCTCTGAATGGGCAACTAAAGCAGCATCATCTGCAAAGAGTAGTTCACGGACAAGTTGCTCTTGTTTCTTGGTGTAAGCTTGCAGGCGCCTCAGATTGAAGAGACTGCTATCCGTGCGGTACCGGATGTAAACAGCGTCTTCATTGTTGAGGTCTTTCATGGCTTGTTTCAGCATCATGCTGAAGAAGATTGAAAAGAGGGTTGGTGCGAGAACGCAGCCTTGCTTCACGCCATTGTTAATGGAGAAGGGTTCAGAGAGCTCATTGCTGTATCTGACTCGACCTTGTTGGTTTTCGTGCAGTTGGATAACCATGTTGAGGAACTTTGGGGGGCACCGAGGCGCTCTAGTATTTGCCAAAGCCCTTTCCTACTCACGTTGTCGAAGGCTTTGGTGAGGTCAACAAAGGTGATGTAGAGTCCTTTGTTTTGTTCTCTGCACTTTTCTTGGAGCTGTCTGAGGGCAAAGTAGTTCCTCTGTTTGCGTGAAAGCCACACTGTGATTCTGGGAGAACATTTTCGGCGACACTCGGTATTATTCTGTTTAGGAGAATCCTAGTGAAGATTTTGCCTGCAATGGAGAGCAGCGTGATTCCCCTGTAGTTTGAGCAGTCTGATTTCTCGCCTTTGTTTTTGTACAGGGTGATGATGATGGCATCACGAAACTCCTGAGGCAGCTTTCCTTGGTCCCAGCAGAGCTTGAAAAACTCATGCAGTTCGGTATGCAGAGTTTTGCCGCCAGCCTTACAGACCTCTGGGGAGATTCCATCCATACCTGCTGCTTTGCCACTTTTCAGTTGTTCGATTGCCTTATATGTCTCATCCTGGGTGAGGACCTCATCCAGCTCTAGCCTTAGGGGCTGTTGAGGGAGCTGGAGCAGGGCGGATTCTTGGACTGAGCGGTTGGCACTGAAAAGAGATTGGAAGTGTTCTGACCATCGGTTGAGGATGGAGATCTTGTCGCTGAGGAGGACTTTGCCATCTGAGCTGCGCAAAGGGCTTTGGACTTGGGGCGAGGGGCTGTGCACAGCTTTTAGAGCCTCGTAAAAACCCCTGAAGTCGCCAATGTCAGCGCTGAGCTGGGTTCATTTGGCGAGGCTAGTCCACCACTCATTTTGGATCTCCCGGAATTTGCGCTGATGATGGCTGCATGTGCGATGGAAGGCTCATTTCTTCTCTGGCCAGGACGGCTTTGCAAGGTGAGCCTGGTGGGCAGCTCGCTTCTTTGCCAGCACCTCCTGGATTTCCTGGTTGTTTTCATCGAACCAGTCCTTGTTTTTCCTGGAGGAGAAGTCCAGTATCTCTTCAGTGGATTGCAGTATGGCAGTCTTCAGCTGATCCCAGAGGGTTTCAGGGGACGAGTCCGTGAGGCGGATTGCATCCTCGAGCTTTGCTTTGAGGTTTGCCTGGAAGTTTCCTCTCACTTCGTCAGACTGCAAGTTTCCAACATTGAGCCTCTTTCTGGGGGCTTTACTGTTCCTGGACTTTGGCTTGAAGTGAAGGTTGAGCTTGCAGCGAACAAGCCGGTGGTCAATGTGGCATTCCGGGGCTGGGCATGACCCTGGTGTGGAGCACATCTCGTTTGTCTCTTTCACGCACCAGGACGTAGTCCAGGAGGTGCCAGTGTTTGGATCGGGGATGCATCCAGGTAGTCTTCAGGCTGTCCCTCTGCTGAAAAAGGGTGTTTGTAATGACAAGCCGCTGTTCTGCGCAGAGCTCCAACAGGAGGCGCCCGTTGTCGTTGCACTTGCCAACACCGTGCTTGCCCAGGGTTCCTGGCCAGGTTTCTGAGTCTTTGCCGACGCGAGCGTTGAAGTCGCCAAGGATGACAACCTTGTCGGCTGTAGGGGTGTGTTGAATGAGGTTGTGCAGATCATTGTGGAACTTGTCCTTTTCTGCTGGTTCCGCCTGGAGGGTTGGAGCATAGACACCGATGAGGGTGATGTGACACTTGTTTTGAAGGGGGAGTCGCATGGACATGATCCGGTCCGAGTGGCCTGTTGGGAGGTTTTCGAGTTTGGAGGCAATGGAGTTCTTGACCATGAAGCCTACACCAGATAGGTGTCGTTCATCCATAGGCTTGCCAGACCAGTAGAGTGTGTAGCCCGCGCCGCGTTCTTGGAGGCTGCCTACATCTGCAAGGCGGACTTCACTGAGAGCGGTTATGTCGATGTCAAGTCTGAGGAGTTCATGTGTGATGAGGGCAGACCGACGTTCAGGTCGGTGGCTGTCAGCCTTGTCTAGCATGGTTCTGATGTTCCGGCATGCTAGCTTGAGTTTGTGAGCATCTTTTGAGGGGGAGGACGTGGACATGTCCTCGGGCCTGCGCAAAGGAGCTTTTAGGTGGAGTGCAGTGTGCGCAGTACTGGCCCCACCCTTTACACCCATGGTTCATGTGTCGTGGCCAAGCAAGCTGGGACGTGGCAGTGAGGTCCTTGGGTCGTAGGTTTTATATCGGAGTGGCCTTCTCCTTTGCAGGTTTCTAACCCAGGCTGGAGGGGCAGCGATGATTACGGTAGATTCTTGATAAGTATGAGGGAGGAGGTGAAATATTATAACAGGGAAATCAGACTATCGAGTTGAGGTGACAGTTGGATGAGCTGTTAGTGCAAGGCAAAGCAGTCTCAAAGGTCTAGTCTGGCCTACTCCTGCTCCCAGTTTGTATGTTTGTTAAGGAAATAATACTGCAGAGATATCAGCTAGGTCAAGGTGTGTTTTTTTTTTAAAGAATGACAGTTTTGGAGGGAGACAAGAAGATTTACAGAGTTTGGGCAATCCAGCTAAAGGCTCAGCTGCCAGTGATGCAAGAAAGTAAATTCAAAGACTGGCTTGAGACCAGAAAGTGGCAGATGCCTTAAATCTCAAAGAATTATAGTGCTTAGAAATTTAATGATGAAAGTTTGATCAATTTTGGGGCTGCACAGAATCATGTGATCTGGATGATCCAGTGCGGAGAGTGAAAGAAAAGGTAATTTCATTAAGGTCTGCTGGAATAACACATTGATCTGCAGTAGAATATACACATTATGGAGAAGAATGATGAAAGCTATATAGATTGAGCTATTAAATGCAAAGTGAGTTCCTTATGTCCTTCTAGGAATAAGGTTGGATAAATTTATGAGCAGCTTCATTCACCAAAAGACATTTGTTTCTGCCCATTCTGTCAGGCAGGGGATGCATGTGCCTGAAAATACCAATCTCCATATTCTAGGATAGTTTATTTTTTGCTGTTATCAGACTCAAATGTATTTCTTGTTGGCGAAAGCTTACACCCTTGCTTGTTTTAACTATATTTTTATCCATACCTGCACTTTTTGACTTGCTGCAACTCTACTAACTACAATGTTAATTGTGTGTTAATTTTTGCACTACTTGCTGTATGAATGGACTTGCCTGAATGGCATGCACGACAAAGCTTTTTACTGGACCTGAATACATATGACAATAAATTTCAATTCCTTCATTCATTCCACAAGCAGCTTCATTTTAAGGATCCAATGACTTGCTTTGCTCTATAACACCATTCCTGACACCAATTGTGGACTCCTTATTGACTTGTTTTTCCTTGTATACATCAAGCCACAATTCCAAATTTGTCCACCTGCACACGTCAGGCTCCAGAAGTCATCACTTTTCTTCAGGTTTTGATTCTGATTTCCATCCTGACCCAATTCCACAATCGTGTCAGTCAGCGCCAGCTGTTACAGTATCAGTGACCAGGGTTCAAATGCAATGCTGTCTCTGTGGAGTTTATACCATCTCCTCGTTACTGCGTGGGTTTCCTCCAGGTACTCCAATTTCCTCCCGCCTTCCAAAAATATAGAGTTTGTAGATTGATTGTTAATGCGGCAAGGGCTCGAGGACTGGAAGAGCCTGTTAACGTGCTATCTCTAAAATTTAAAGACATTTTTTTTTAAAATGACAGCTGGGACACTATTCTAAATTTGATTAATGAGTTTCTGTGCACGACATTGCAATTCAAAGTGGTGCACAGAGTACATATATCTAAAGTTAAATTATCTCCCTTTTATTCTGATATTGGTCCATTATGTGATGTGTAAAATTTTTGATGCTTCATTGATACATATGTTTTGGGCTTGCTGTAGTTTAGAACCATTTTGGTTTAAATATTTTTAAAACTTTATAAGTGATGTTTTTTGAGATCAAATTAGAACTATGCCCCTTAATTGCTTTATTTAGTTTTTCGCAAGAGAAAATTGACAATCTCAAAAGCAAATTTTAGCTTTTACGTCTGATAGCTCTAGAGGCAATTTTGATGAAATGGAAAAACAACACCTACTCATATTCAATGGTTATTAGGATCTCATGTCTTTTCTGTTTATATAAAAAAAAGATATAATATTAAAATGTAAAGTTTAATTTTCATAAGACATGGGGCGCATTCATGGATTATTGTCATAATTTAAATAATTCAGGTGTTTGGATACTCCTGAGATGAGCTGTCTGGTTTCTGAATATTATCATTATATGTTAACCTTGTTTAGGGGGAGAAGTTTGGTTATATGTGGGGATAACTTTTTTTCTTTTTAGAGTCATTTTAGGTAAACGTGAGTTTAATTGAAAATTGTAAACATTGATTTCATTACAGAAGATAAAGTTAATATCTGAGAAGTGTAAATCCCCTTTCTTTTTATAAGGAAATTTATAACTTGCCTTACTTTTTAAAAAAAAAGTATACTTTTGTCTCAGGTTTTTATTGGGTTTTTTTTACCCTTTCTCCCTTACTGGGGAATTATTGTTTTTTCTTTCTCTTTTCAATACTAGTTTTGATATATTATGAAGAATGTGTTGATTCAATCCAATCCTAGATTTAATGTTTTAGATAAGATTAAGTTAACAAACAAATTATGGTTATATTATTGATTTAAAATGTTTTATGTACCTGTATATGATATGGTTTAGGCCATTCACTAGATTATTATGTGTGTAGGTTCCTTTATAAAACTCAATAAAAATAATTAAATGTTAAAACTTGGTGCGGCGGGGGGGGGGGAGACACATGGCCCCACCAGGCACACAGTTTGTGATACTTAATATCTTTGGCTTGTCAGCATTATTGTTGAAGATTTATAATCTGAGTGAAGTTAGATTTTTTTAATTTTCTAATGTGGCTACTTTAATTGCATGACTGATATAAGTTTTAAGCAGCTATTTTCAACAGGGGGCATACGGCACCCCCTGTAAATCACCACACATTTAAGCAGAGACACAGACTGAAATCGTAGAATATTTTCTCTTTTTTTTATGTAGTTGGTAGGAGTGAAGTTTGGAAGAACCAACTAAACTTGACTGCTTCACAGGGAAGGATGGGTCCATATACTTTAAGCAGGGTCCTAAGGGGGCCACAGAGGAAATAAAAGTTTGAGAATGACTGCACTAACGGGTAAATTAAGTCTTTTGTATGGTTATCATTGAAAGGAAAAATAGGTAAAGTTTTCAAACAATTAATGTTTCCACGAAGGTGGAAAATGAACTGAAATGAAAATGCTTGAAAGCACTAAAAGCAAAGCTAACGGTGTGGTGGAACATTTTGCATTTGATGTATTGACCTACCACTTTGTGTTCAGGATATATTGTCTGGAATGAGAATCCAGCTAAAAAAGATCACCCGTACTTTATCTCAAGAGGGATTACTAGCTGTGCCAGTAATCTGTTGTAAACCTTTTACCTCACAGCTGTGCTGTGGACCTGGTTGAGGGCTTGACCTGATGCCAGAACAATGAGACACTTGAGTCGGGTCAAGTTTATTGTCATCTGATTGTACAAGTACAACCTGACAAAACGGTAAAACTTGCAGATGCATAACCAGACATAACATGCACACAGACAAATAATACATATGCAGGACAAGTATTTTATCTATATATAAATAAAGAAATAAATATTGTTTTGTACAAATGAGTCTGGGTTGGTTGGTGTGAGCAGTTCCTACGGTCGTTCAGCATTCTCGTCGCTTGTGGGAAGAAGCTGTTCCTCAGCCTGGTGGTGCTAGCTCTGATACACCTGTATCTCTTCCCAGACAGGAGCAGCTGAAAGGTGCTGTGTGAAGGATGGAAGTGGTCCTCAATGATTTTGTGCGCCCTCTTCAGACAACAATCCTGGTAGATCATGTCGATTTTGGGGAGGGGGTGGTGGGAGGGAGACCGCCACTCTTATGATCCTGTGGATTGACCTCTGATCCATTTCTCTTCTGCATCCATGAAGCAGCTGGCTAGGATGCTCTCAATAGACCTCCTATAGAAGGTTGACATAATGGTGGTCGGTAGCCTTGCCTACTTCAATGATCTCATTGTCACTCATCCTGGTGTGGAGTGAACCACTGCAGTGGCTGCTTAGTGCTGAAATGTGAGACTCACACTTTGAGGTTAGTGCACTCTGTCAAGTGTGGTGGGCATAAGCCATTCCTTGGGTTCAGCTGCAGCAACTCCAATGTTGAGAGACAACCCAGATCTATATGGTTTCTCTTATTAGCCTTTGTTGGACAGGATCAAAGCTGCTGAATTTATTACTTTGTTGCCTAGGAAGAGGGCAGCTTCCACCTTCTAGAAATGGAGGGGATGGAAGAGTCTATATAAACATTGCGAAGCTGCAGGAAAAGCCTACACTCACAATGCTGGTTCAGTGTGTGTTCCAGTCCTTTATCTTAGTGCTTGCCCCAGCCTGCCCAACACTAGTCCCAGCAAACAACCATTCACCTCTTGCTGAGGTGGTTCACTCGACATGGAGCTGTGCAATGATAAGACCACCGTTTCATTTCCAGGGGAACTGACTTTCTAGTACAAGGGCATGTGGTCTGTGCAGATTTCCTATTCTGAAAGTAATGAGGGTTCGTTCCTTTGAGTGTTCAGAATCCACTGCCAAGCACTCTTTAAGGAATTGCCATTCTGATGAATAGCTTGAAATGGGTTACAGGTTTACAACCTGACTTGTGATGTGTGATGGTTAAGAAAAGCAGTATTATAAATGTAATAGCATTTTTCATTTCCTGAATTGGATTAAATTAAAATGTTAGCACAAATCCCATCAGTGATGTAATGTGACTTCTATGGGTTCCTTGAACATTTTCTGAACTGGAGTTCATTCAAGGAGATAGATAAATATAGTAGAACTTTAGGATATTTTCCTTTTATGAAAGCCTATTTCACAAGATTTTCTGATTTTTCAGGAAGCCCTCTTAACACAAGCAGTTGAGTGGGGCTTTGGGATAGATTTCTGCAGTTCAGATATACTTTGGATTTTATTTTTAAATTAAACCTTTTGTTTTCTCTCTCCTAGGTTTTGATTACCTCCATTGTAATACTGAGGTATAGTAATCCACAATGGATAAAATACTGGAAGCGCTCATCACTTCTTCGCACCCTCTACCTGTGAAGAAAAGGATTGTGAAGAAAGTGATTGATGCAGCTGAAAATTCAGCTGATCAGGAGCAATGCAACGCCATGTTTCATCTAACCACTCGGTTAATTTTAATTGGGGAAGACAACTTCCAGAAACAAGTGGGTCACCAGGTACTTGATGCCTATGCCAGATATCATCGTTGTGAGTTTGAAGAATTCTTTAACAAGGGCTTTATCCTAAACCTTCTGCAACAAGGTTATGGATCATTAGATAAAAAAGATATTGGCATCATTGACTATATTCATATGGGATTAAAACTTATAATGAGCTGTCCATCGGTGCTTGAAATCTTCAGCTTCATGCACACTGAGGTTTTGCGATTAGTTTGTGAGAGGCCCGAACCTTTGCTGTGTGCTAAGTTGAGCGAGCTGTTGTCTGACTTTGTGCACTGTATCCCAAGGGGTAAATCAGCGTTATTGTTTGGCCAGCAGTTAGTAAGGACTATAAGTCAGTTCCAGTGCAATGCGACACCGGAGGAAGAGATTCGTGGATTTATTTCTCAGGTGAACAAAGTAAGCAATTTGCTGCAAAGCATTTGGAAAGCTGAGCCTGGTGCACTTCTGCCTTCTCTACAAGAGGTGTTCGTAATAATCTCTGCTACAGGTAATGAACACATCGAAAGGTTTTTTCTAATATTGCTTCTGTAAATATAGTTGGATATTCACTTTCAAATGGTTTAGTATGGAGATTCTCTCGATTTTAAAAAAAAAAGTTAAAGCTTTTCTGATTTGAAACAGCTAACATCTCTTTCTGCCCTGTGTTTATTTCTGTCTGAAATGAGAGGCAAGATTTTGACTCACAAACTTCCTCCCATTGCACAAAGCTTGAGTGTTTATATTCAAAATCAATTGTATCCATTATTGAATTCTCACTGGCTGATATTGTCAATTGTGCTTGCAGTGTATTGAATTATTTTTTTTTGTGTGTGTGTGTTGGCATTCTCTATTCAACTATATCAATTATTGAATGCTAACTCTTGGTTGTTGAAAATTGTGTTTGTGTTTCTGTGCACAGAATTGTTTAAGCAAATCAAAAAGGCCTTGTCTGCTTGCTTTACAGATTCCATATTTGAACCATCTATTGCTCTTGCAAGTCTTGTTCAGCATATCCCATTACAAATGATAACAGTTCTCATTCGGAGCCTAATCACAGATCAAAATGTTAAAGACATCAGCATGACATGTGCTCTCTGCAGGTAAAAAATTTGCATTTGTGTCAAATCCTCTAACCACTTCGAAGAACTTTTCAGCTGCCATTTACTGGATTGTAGTTGCTGTTATTATGTGAACATGTGTGGCTGTCCTTCTGCAAGTACTATTCAAAACTCAAACAAAACACAATAGTTGAGGTGTGGCACAATTCAGAAAAAAATTGGAGAACAATACATAAATGAATCTGCAAGAGAATTGGAGGAGGATAGGGAATGGGTAAATATAGTCACTCCAAGATTTACAACCAACATTGGAATCCAACAGTTTAGAATTGAAATTGCACTGCACGTTTTTCAGAATGCCGAAAATGAAGAATTTATACTTTTATGTAACTGGATACTGGCTAATGTAAATGTTAAAAGAGAGATGGATGAGCATACCAACTGATGATAGAATACAGGTGAGTAAAAGGGATTTGAGAATGAATCTGATACATACTTGATATTGTTAAAATTTGGATTAGATTTTATATTATCATTTGCAAATGTAAAATCATGGACCACTACATTCAGGTAACAAAATTAAGGAATAAAGTATCTGTTTCAGAATTTCTAACCATTACCTCTTTCCTATGATTTAATTGGGGATTAAAAATCTATCTTACTTTCCATTAATATTCAAAGGTGGATTGTGTTATGAGCCTAGAGGACCCCAAAACCCAGCAGCAATAGATATTCACACTTTAACTTATCACTATTGACTTAACTAACCTAACTTAACCCCCCCTTCTAATTCTAAGTGCACGTGTATGTAATATGTGTGCAAGTTCAGAAAAGTTCTTGGAATCACAGTCCAATCTCATTTCTCATTCCTCCAAGTTGACTGGTTGCAGGCAATTCTTATACTATGCACAGAATTCAACATTTATAAAGTTCACCAGGCTTTGGTGCTTGAAAGGTAAATGGTTACCACTCGGGAAGGTTCTTGTCGGTTTTCAGAAGAGACTTGTTTCAGGACACCCACAACTGATTCCTTTTTAGTCAGCCACTTCAGTGTCTTGCTGACTAAACTTTCTCCCTCCGGGTTCTCCAGATGAAAACCTCTTACTTTCAGGTTACCACAGAGTGCCTTTTTGTTCCTCCTATTTCACGTGAAACATTACATATCCAGTCCTCTCCTCTTGCATGATCCACAAGGCTGAAATAATCACTCACAACCTGTCTTCCAAATGGGGTTTTCCACAAGCTTGCCACCTTGTCCTGTTCTCGCTCTCCCCCTCGCGCTCGCTCTCCCCCTCCTCCTCGCACTCCCGCCCCCCGAGGAAAAAGCCTGTTTGATTCTCTCTGCTTGCAAAAACAACATGACCCTCTTATAACAGCAAGTTCCACTCCAGACAGAATGCGGCTGCGTCAAGTTCTTTCATCTGTTGCCTTTTTGTAAACAATCCATTAGTGAAGTCTCCTGGGCACTCTCCAAAGGTTCTGAGGGCAATATGTCTAGCATTAGCAGTGCTCCTGTATTTTAAATAAGATCTGTTTTAAAGTGTTTGTATCTGATCTACACTTTAAAAAAAAAACCTTTTCCAATTTATCTCCCAAAAACATATCTATATTCTGTCACAATTGTAACCACAGGTCAATCATCTTATCCTGAGACTATGCTTAAGAACATAAGATAAAGAAGCAGGAGTGGGCCATCCAGCCCATTGATCCTGCTCCACCATTCAATAAGACCATGGCTGATCTGATCATTGACTTAACTCCATCCACCTGCCTTTTTCCCCATGTCTAATTCCTTTTTTATGTAAAAAATATATCTTGCATATGTTTAATGAAGTAACCTCGACCACTTTCCTGGGGAGAGAATTCCACAGATTCATTACTCTCTGCCATTCTCTCTCAAATCATATTTAAGTGAAAGATCAGCTCTTCCTGACCAATTCAAGAATCCGTATGATTAATTCTGAACAACTCCTGACTGAACTGACCCCAATTTAATTTAATTTTGTTTTGTCTTCCTCCAATTATTCATTTTTGAATTTGAGCAGTCTGGTACACGTGCTAATGTAGCATTTTTTTTTCATAAAAGCCTGTGAATTAAACTAGTTTAAAATCATTTTAAACTCAGTGTTTAAAACCTCTGCTGAATGATTTGCTAATTTCATTCAACTGTGTTTGTCATCTTTCAACTAAATCTAATACTTTGTGTTATGCCTGGGTAATTAGAGCATGTTTTGAAAACTTTATAGAGGTCTGTTTAGGCTTTGCATGCTGTATCAAAGGAGGACAAATCAAAATCTGTAAAAGGAGAGAGTGATATTGACAAGAACTTTCTAGAAGAATTCCAGAGCTTGTTCCTTGTGCAGGTGAAATTAAAGCACAAGGACCCCACGGTTGGCATAGTGGTTAGCCCAATTCTGTTACAGCACCAGCGATCTGGATTCAAATCTGGGGGGGAGAGGGGGGGGCTGTCTGTAAGAAGTTTCTGCATTGTCTCTGAATCTGCATGAGTTTTCTTCAGGTGCTTTGGTTTCCTTCCACCCTTCAAAACATATGAAGGTTATCGGTTAATTGAAGTATTTAGGCAGGATGGGTTCATGGGCTAGAACGGCCTGTTATTGTGTTATATGTCTAAAACTTAAATTTAAAGAGGTCTGAATCAAATTCTGGAGTGATTGTAAGAATGGAAATGGTGCAGAAACCGTGAGTGAAGTAAAAACACAATGTTTTACCTGTGCTATATAACCAGCTGTGTTTCTCTAGCATTGTGTTTTTTTTTGTAACTGTAGGAGAGGCAAGCCAAGAAGGGATTTGAGTGCAAGAATTAAATATTAAACTGGTAGTTTTGGATAACTGAGCAGGTGGACATTAGGAAGATCAGGAAAGATGATAAAATGGGACAACATTGAATAAGTTTATAGCCAGCAGAGCATGAAATAGCCCAGTCTGGAGGTGATCCAGTTGGAGCAAAAGGAGGATTATATCTGGAGTGACGGGAGCCAGTGTCCCCATGGTGGTAGATAATAATGTCATTTGTGTTTGAGTATATGGGGGAATCAGCATCCAGTATACAATTACAGTGGTTCCCCCTTATTTGCAGCTTTGCTTTCCGTGCTTTGTTACCTGAGATCCGAAACTGATCCGACTTCCCCACTCTCTGCCCACAGCCTTCTGTCGGTCCTCACACTGATCCCTACTTGCAAATAAAAAGTTTACAAGTACACTACAGTATCCCATATAGCTTTGCTAAGTATATAATATGGTGTGCAGGCATCCACTGTAGGTATTGGAGCATAGTCCCTGTGGTTAAGGTGGTGGGGGGGAACTACTCTACATAGGATACGGAGAAAATTAACATCTGAGCTTGAGCAAATATAGTCGAGCTCCTGGGTGGATCTATGAGCAGAGTCATCGGTCTGTTCAATGTTTTACCGGAAGAATTTTTCTCAACCGCGTGATCTCTGAAGTAGGAAAGTGAAATGTTATTTCAGCAAGGGGGTGACTTCTGAAGGTAGAGTGAAGGCACGCTTTGAGATTGAAGAGAAAAATATTTACTTTATTTTAATTTTTTCAAGACTTGTATAGAACATGATTATACATCATATAAATAGTATTTTACAATTACAGTCTCATATGATTGCTTGATCTTCAGGAATTCAATGCTATTAACCTAACTATATTATTTAAATCTTTTCATGGAAATTAATTTTATCCTTAAGCCAGTATGATTCAAATAAGGTTGTCCTATTTTAACAAACATCATATTTATTTCTAAGCTTGTTATCTTTTCTGGGGGAAAAATTTTGCATTTCCATATTCCAGGGAGTAATAAGTAGAGGGGAGTCGGACTTCCATGTAACAGCTGTACATCGCCTGGCTACCTCTAATGCAATCCTCACAAACTGTATTTAATATTTTGATAGTTTTGTGCCAATAACCATAAGATTCCTCAACAAATACAATTCTGGTTCCAATATAAAGTCCACTTCTATAAATTTTGTCAAAATTTCTGCCAAGTCATACCAAAAGGATCTTACTTTCACACATAGCCAGGTTGAATGTATAAATGATCCAACCTCTACACCACACCTAAAACACGAGTCCATAATTTCAGATTTTAAAACCATGTAATTTTTGTGGTGTAAGGTATAATTGGTGCCTAAAATTGTATTGTACCAATCTAATTGGACATTAATAAATGATGTCATATTATCAGAGCATAATTTTGACCAATTTATAACCATAACCATATAACCATTTACGGAGCGGAAACAGGCCATGTTGGCCTTTCAAGTCCGCACCGGTTCACTGATTTTGTGCGCTCTCTTCAGGCATTGGTCCCGGTAGATCTTCATTCAATGCCGGTGGAATCAGATAATAGCAAAACTATGAGCAAACAGATTGGCTGTCTGTGTACCAAAAATAGTAAAACTTGACGAAACTGGATTTATTAAGAAAAGACAAACAATGGACAATATCTCTAAGTTCATTAACTTAATCCATGCAGTACAAGGAAAGAAGACTCCAACAGTGGTGGTTGCTTTTGACGCAGAGAAAGCCGTTGACAGGGCAGAATGGAATTATTTATTTAAAGTACTACAGCGGTTCAACCTACTAGAGAAATATATGCATTGGATTAAAGCATTATATAAGGGACCATTGGTGAAGGTGACAGTAAATGGATATATAATCAAACCAAGGTCAACTTGGCAGGGATGTCCACTATCTCCCTCACTGTTTGCTTTAGCTCTAGAATCCTTGGCAGAACTGATAAGAACAGAAAATAAAAGTGATAAATATAAAAGGAATATAAAATCAGTCTATTAATTTGTTCTTGAATCTTTTTTCCTCTCAAGTCCGTCTCTCACCTTTCCCTCGATTTGTGCAAGACTGGTTTTGGGCTATTAATCTGCAATAAGAAATGCATCTTGGATATAAATTACCTTGATCCCCTTTTGAAGAAGAGCCTCCATGTCACTACATATTGTCAGGGTCATGGCTGGTCCTAAACTATCTCTTTATATATATTAAAAAAAAATTAAATCTTAATTGAAGATAGGATTTGTCAAATAGAACTTTATTTGGTTATCTATTTTTTAGCTGTTCAAATATCATAAATTGTTCTTGTTCATAACAATCCTCGATACACTTGATCCCATTTATGGTGCCAAGTGTCCAGGATTTTACTTCCTAATGTTATTGGTATTAACTCATTTTGATACGTGTTTTTGAAGGTAACCCCATTTTTAGACCTATACATTTATTAATTTGTTTCCATATCCAAATTATGTGTTTTAGAGTGGGGTTATCTGTCTTTCCAGGCAATAATTTAATATTCCATTTGCTATCTTCTCGCCCTCTGTGTAGACCAATTTGAGCCCAATCAGGAATATCTCCTCCCTCCAAAAAAAACTATAAATTTTTATTGGGCAGCCAAATAATTATTTTTTTTTAATTGATTAATTGCAGTCCACCCAATAAATAATCCCAAGTAAGTTTTTAAAAATATTTACTTTTCATCTGTTCTGAATCTGACCCCTGGTTGCTTTGGACTATATAGAAAAAAGTTGTGTTACAGTTTCTCAACGGTAATATTCTACTGACAAGCTTGAATTTTGTTAATGATAAAAAAGAGAAGTTGTTGTTAAAATAAATGAAGATAAAGTCCCAATTGAAAAAAAATCATAAAGAATTTCAAGGAGATTTTGGGCAAGACTCACTTTTTCAGGTGTTAACTTCCTAGTTGTCACTTTAGAAATGGCGGGGAGGGGGGGAACTATGCAAATAAAATCTACTTTCTGAATAATAAATTAGGAAGTGAATAAGATGAAAGCAAGCCTTTGTTTTCAGAAATAAATTATGGAAGGAAAACTTGAATAATAAAGTTCTGGAATTAAGGTTATATGTTTTCACACTGTATATTCAATTTTTTGAAAATTGTGGAGCTTTTAAATGTTTCTGATTATCGTATGTTCCTTTGTTTCCTGAAGGATGATTGATTGGCTCTCTTGGCCATTAGCTCAGCACGTTGAAACATGGGTGATTGCACTACTCAAGGGATTGGCTTCTGTCCAGAAATTTACCATCCTCATAGATGTAACATTGCTCAAAATTGAACAGGTAAGTGGGAGAGACAAAATTACTTGTTACAAGAGGAGAACAAAAAGGTGAAATTTGTTGATGTTACTGTAAGAACATTGACAAAACAGGTTCAACATCTCATCAAAATGAAGATTTTGTACATCTGTACAACACAGTCTGCGCCCCATGATGTTGTGCCGATGATTATATAAACCTGCTCCACGTCAGCTAACTCTTCCCTCTCACAAAACCTGTAACCCTCCATTTTTTTCTTCCATCCATGTGCCTTTTAAATCAGTTGTTCTCAATCTTTTTTTCTTTCCACTCACATACCACTTTAAGTATTCCCTATGCCACAGGTGCTTTGTGATTAGTAAGGGATTGCTTAAGGTGGTATGTGGGTGGAAAGAAAAAGTTTGAAAACCACTGTTTTAATTATACCTAATTGACTCGATATGTGCATGGTTTCAGAACTCCAAGGGAAAAGGGCCAATGACAATTTTTCTGAAGCAAAATATTTCCGTAACGATTGAGTCTCAAGCAGTGATTCTTAACCTTATCTTGTCACTCACATACCACCTTAAGCAATCCCTTACTAATCACAGAGCATTTATGGCACAGGGATTACTTTAAGAGGTATGTGAGTGGAAAGAAAAAGGTTGAAAATCACTGTTTTAAATGTTCCTATTGTACAAACCTTCACTACCAACCCCAGCAATGCATTCCAGGTACCTACCATGCTTTTTTTAAAAACAAAACACATGCTAACTCTGACATCACCCTAAACTTTCCTCCATTCACCTTAAACAGATATCCTCTGGTATTAGCCATTGCTACACAAGGAGGAATATTTATAATCTTAAATTGCATCTCATCTGCTATTGCTCTAAGGAGAAAAGCCTTATCTCCCTCAACCTTTCTTCATAAGACGTACTCCAACCCAAACAGCATACTGGTATATTTCCCCTGCAATGTTCCTGAAGATTCCACATCCTTCCTATAATGAGGCCATCAGAACACAATACTCTGTGTGGTCTCACCAGAGTTTTACAAAGCTCAACATTGTTTTGAGGCTCTTGAACTTAATCCCTTGACACCAGATCCTTTCTTAACCATCCTATAAACGTGTGCCAACTTTGAGGAATGTATGGATTTGGACCCCAAAATCCTTCTTTTCCTCCCCACTGCTAAGAAATCCTTCCATAATCATGTATTCTGCATTTTAGTTCGATCTTGCAAAGTGTATTATTTTACAGATTGAACTGCATCAGCTACTTCTCTGCCCAGTTTGAAAAGTAATTCATAATGAATGTTGCATGTGTGCGGAAACACATTAAGCTAGGAGTGAAGGGAACCAATGTTTCCATGGTGGTAGAAGATAACATTTGTGCAAGAGTATGTAAGGAATCAACAGCCCAATTTCAGATCACAGGATGCTGAGAGAATAAACAGTCTGAGCAAAGCAAGTAGTGTAAATTTGTGGGAAGATCTCAAGTCTGCTTAATGTTTTACTGGATGAATTTTGCCACATGATTGACTTCCCATATCCCAAGATTGCCTTTTGCACCTAGAAATTTATAGTTAATGTACTGCACAGCACTGAAACAGGTCAAAGTTCCTCTCTCCCACTAACCTTTGGCCAAACTTATCGACCCTATGATTTCTTTCTATTAGTCCATGATCCTACTCTTTTCCTATCCTTGCCTATTAAATAGTAACATCTACCTTGACCATCTCTTCTGGCAACTCATTCAATATAACCACAACTCTCTGTGTAGTAGGAGTAGAGGGGGGGTGAGGGAAAGTTGCCCCCTCAGATCTCCTTTAAATTTCTCCCTCGAATTTTAAACTCGTACCCTTTTCCCTACCCTGGGAAAAAGACTGATTACCTCACTTGTGTATGACCTCATGATTTTACAAACCTCTAAGGTCATCCCTTAGCCTCCTATAGTGAATGTGAAAACAGCATTTAAAATCCCCCATTGGAACTAAATAACCTCTATTCGAGACAACATCCTGGTAAATCTTTTTGGCATTCTCTAGCACTATCACTTGCTTCCTGTAGTGAGGCGATTGGAACTGGACTCGACACTCTAAGTAGAGCCTGATCTGTTTTGTGCAGATGCAACATGACATCAGAATTCTTTATACTCATTGGCTCAGCTGCCTTCTTACCTTATTCATCTGTCTCACGGTTTTCAAGGAGCTATAAACGTGCTCCAGGGTTCTTTTGTACGTCCACACTCCTGAACTAGGAACATAGGAAGTAGGAACAGGAGTAGGCCAAAAATGGCCCATCGAGCCTGCTCCACCATTCAATACAATCATGGCTGATCTAATTTATGACCTAACTCCACCTATCTGCCTTCTCCCCATATCCCCTAATTCCTCTATCATGTAAAAATTTATCTAACCGAATTTTAAATATGTTTAATGAGGCAGCCTCAACTACTTCCCTGGTTAGAGAATTCCAAACATTCACTACTCTCTGGGAAAAACTATTTTTCCTCATCTTTGTCCTAAATCTACTCCCCCAAATCTTGAGACTGTGTCCTCTCGTTTTAGTTTCCCCGGCCAGCTCAAAAAACCTTCCTACATCTATCCTATCCATACCCTTTATATTCCTATATGTTTCTATAAGATCTCCTCATTCTTCTGAACTCGAGTGAATACAATCCTAGACAATTTAATCTTTCATCATAAGTCAACCCCTTCATCCCAGGGATCAACCTAGTAAACCTCCTCTGGACCATCTCCAAAGCCAGCATATCCTTCCTCAAATACGGAGACCAGAACTGGGCACAGTACTCTTTGTGCGGTCTCACCAGTACCTTATACAGTTGCAACATTACCTCCCTACTCCTGAATTCAATTCCTTAGTGATGAAGGCCAACATTCCATTTGCCTTCACTGAAAGTGTCATGACAACACAAGTCATCTCCAAATACATTACCTCACACTTTTAACTTTGTTAAATTTGGACATACAGCACAGTAACAGGCCCATGCAGCCCAATTACACCCAAATGACCTACAGCTATGGTTTGATGGGTGGGAGGAAACCAGAGCACCCAGAAAAAGCCCACGCAGAACCACAAAGAATGTACAAACTCCTTACAGGCAGCGTCATATTCAAACCCCAATCGCTGGCGCTGTAACACCATGGTGCTAACTGCTACACTAAACTTGTATGGATTAAGTTTGCAGCTGATTATATCCTATATCTCTTTTCTTTGACTTGGCTTCGCGGATGAAGATTTATGGAGGGGTATATCTATGGACAACCAAACACACCACATTTGTATCCTCTGCAAAATTATTAATCAGGCCACCTACATTCTCTTCTGAGTCTTGTGTACAATAAACAGCAGAGGTCTCTGCACTTCTCTCTGCAGTATGCCTGTGTTTACTAATTTATATTCTGGAAAAACAATCTTCCACCTCTATTCACTGTGTTCTATTATTCAAACCAATTTTGTTTCCACTTTACTGATGTACCTCAAATTCCTTATGCTTTAACCTTTTCCGTCACTTAAAATATACAGCAATTTGGTTTCTATGGTTCTCTGTGCTAAAGAATTTCACATGTTCAACATTCACAATTTGACACCATCTGGGTGAAAAAATTTCACATTATCACAGTCCTAATTCTTGTCCTGTTATCTGGGACTATGACCCCCAGTAGAATTTAATTTCTGGAGCACCTCTATAGCTCCTTGAAAACCGTGAGACAGATGAATAAGGTAGGAAGGCAGCTGAGCCAATGAGTATAAAGAATTCTGATTTCAATCCTTTTGAATTCTAGTGAATGCTTACTTAGTTGGCTTAATCTCATTGCAGATGGGCATCCTTGGAACTAGTCTATTTAACAGTAGGGATCTTGGTCACATTTATTTAAGGATTTAACTGGGATTAATTTAACATCAATCGGTGATCTAATTTCATTCCTCCATTTCTGCAAAAAAAAACAAGAGATCGCCCTAAGATTTTCTTTGGGATTTAAATACATGCTTCCAAAATAAGTACGAAAATTTACAGAGGTGACTGCGTGTTTAAGAATACAATTAATGGACAAGCAGCTAGAGTTCTGGAAAACTGATCATCAGAGATGCTCGTTTCAATCCCACCATGGGAATTTAAATTCAAGTCATTAAGTAAGTCAGGAATTTATTTTTAAATTGCCTCAATATAGTAACCACAAATTCAATGTGCTTTAACCTTCAATCCTACCAGAATCATATCTGGTTCACTAATGACCTTTAGGGAGGGAAATATGCTTCCCCTACCTGACCTGCATATATGTGAATCTAGACCCATTAATCTGGTTGACATATTGATGGATCCCTGAATCTTGGGCAATCAGAGATAGGATGTCTTTAATAATATGGGTATTTATTGCCGATAAACAAATAATTTTGTTCTCTAATATGTTGCTGAATAGCATTTCCTGCTGCAGATAGAGGAGGCAGCAAGAAAAATTAAATCAATAATGGGATAAGTCCCAACAATTAAAAATTAAATTGTTTATGACTTCTGCAGTTAAGTCTTTTGAAAGAACCTGTGTGAGATCGGAGAAGACTGTGTAATTTGGCTTTGATATTACCTGGTTAAAAAAAATTGAATACTGGTAAGTTGCACATGAATAATGAAATTCGAAAGGATAACTGCCTCTTTTGAATCCATATCTCTATGTAAGGTCAAAGTGGTGGGTTATTGGTGGAGAGAAAATCATTATTGTTGCTGATTGATGATTTGATTTGCTCTGCTAGGTTTTTCATCGACTTTGGTATCCTATTGTGCGGCCAGGAGCTTTAGTAGTCCTTTCCCACATGTTGCTCAGCTTTCAGCATTCACCAGAAGCCTTTCATTTAGTAAGTTGTTATAATTATATTGTTATGGATAATATTTTTGCTTTCCTCATGAATTAATGTTACAGATTATGGGGCTAGATTTAAAACACCTCTGAATTGGGAGTGATAACATTGTGGAATCCAATTCCTCAACTCTGAGAATTTACAAAAAATGGAGTGAAAATGTAGGCCTAAGTTGTCCCAGGATCACCCTGACAGCTTACCATTGTCAAAGCATGTTTCACTGCTTTTAAATGTCTGATATTTGGAGTAACTTGAAGTTTAAGAAATTTAGTTAAAAGTATATTAAACTATTGTAATTTATAAATATAAATGTAACATTAAATAAAGAAAAGGAAACAATGAATGATTGAGATCACTGCTTGTATATCTGCTATGGCAGATGCAAAGCTGAGGGCCAAATGTGAAATTAATCTGGTACCTTATCTTAGTGCAATCACTTGTCAGTGCTGGGTCCACTTGCAGATTAGGAGTTCAGATATCTGAAGTTATGCGTGCTTCCAACTTCTTTGCTCATTGCACTGACACAGAGAATGATGAGCTAATGAGTTTTATATTTTAAAAAAAAAGAAGAGCTGAATAGTAATTCTATTTGAAGCATGACCCTGCATTGTGTGTAATGTTTATGCAATTTTATTTTCAGGAATCAGGAGAACAGTATTCTGCATGTGAAGTAACATTTAAATTGGCAAAAAAGGGCTTTGTATAATGATTAACAACTGAACAAAACAGAAAATTATTTATAATTTACTGATGAACTGGAGAATAATAAATTTGATGTGGATAGCAATAAATTGGGACTGAAATGAAAAATGTTGATCTGAAAATTTGCATGTAAAAAGATATTGAATGTGTAACTACATGAATTGATTTCTCCACAGATTGTTCCTCATGTTATAAAGCTAGTTCAGTTCCTGAAAGATGAAGCTTCACCTGCCAGTAAAATATTCCTCGTGCAGTTGACTGAGTTGGTGCATTGTATGATGTATCAGTATTCCGGGTTCCCTGATTTGTACGAACCCATTCTTGAGGCCATTAAGGTATGAACCTGAAAATTAATTATAGAGTGTATACAGAATCAGTGACTGAAAGTTTTACTTGTTTCGATTTACAAAATTTATTTTTAAAAAAAAAACAATAAAACAATGGTCACAACCAAACCAATGTGCAAGTCCAAAGAATGCACAGGGCACTTTGAGTAATTCCTCATTGTGTATGTAGTTGTGTGAGATCAGTTCAGAGGATATTAAGTTAGTTTTTTTTTGTTTCTTGTCATAAATTCTGAGACCTTTTACTGTTAGTCTCTCACAATGTGCCAGTCATTGACACTCCACAACCTTGTTTGACTGTTACTTGCTTTTATTTGCTATATGATGCTTTTTTAATTTCTTACAATTTTTTTTGGATAACATAAAATATTGAGGCAATTATATAAACTGAAGGGTAATTAAATATAAATTGATGTTTCCAGGATTTGCCAAAACCTTCTGAAGAAAAAATGAAGCACACTCTTAATCAAAGTGCCTGGACATCGCACTCAAATTCTTTGGCATCGTGTTTGTCGAGGCTTTCTGGAAAATCTGAAACAGGAAAAACTGGGTTAATAAACCTGGGTAATACGTGCTATATGAATAGTGTCATTCAAGCATTGTTTATGGCCACAGAGTAAGTGAATTTGGTGTCGAGATTTAGTACATTATTATTGAAAAAAAGTAGAACACAAAATAGTTTTTGTAAGTATCAAACAAGCAATAGAACATTGGGGACTGTTTGATTCCACCTACTGGAAGCCAATTCATTCTTGGATTGATTTGAAATCAATGTTTTTTTTAAAAGTAGATGTGCTTTTATGTATGTTACAAATATACTTACAATATTTTTTAATATCAGAAGAACTTTTCTAACTCCAGTCGCTAAATTTTATTACCATTTTGAAGCTGTTTGTCTCAAATTCCACTTTATCATGCACTGGATCAGGATGGGTAGCAACAATAACCACAAACATGGCAACAGTGAATGTCCAATGGAACAAGTTGACTTTTTGATTTATTTTTGAGGAAAAAGTTTTTTTTAATATAATTTTGTAAAACCAATATATAACCAGAGTTTAAATTTTACATTTAAAATTAATGAGAGGAACAGGAATTGAAAAATTAACTTTGTTTTCTTCAATGTTCTCAAAAAAAATTCCTTCAGTTTCAGGAGGTCTGTTTTATCACTGAACCTAAATGGGTCCCGCTCTTTAATGAGAAAATTGCAGTTTCTCTTTGCCTTTCTGGCACACACTCAGGTACTTTCTTTTTTAAAAAAAAAACTTTTTATTTTTTAACAATTTTAGCTCTATTAGTAAACTATATTGTTAGCCATGAAAAATGTATTATTAATGTACACACAAAACTATTGTGAAGCATTGTGGCTTCTCTGACTTGTGCATTCTTCCACAAACCACCTTTGAATTATTTTGGTTATTGAATTTGATGACCAATTTTACAAATTCTATATATTGCACTGAAATGTTTAACTTGTACAATTTTCACTTTAGGAGGACAAATGTTAACTGGAGAAATGGTGTTTTGTAATTGGTTAAGGTAAAATCAGCTCAAAATCCCCATTATCTGGCAGTCAATCAACCGGAAACTCAAACGAACAACTTAAATAAATAAATAGATTTTAAAATAAGTAAGAATCAAGTTTTAAATAAAAAGTTTAAAATTGTAAAAGTAAAGGTTCTCCAAAGCAACACACAACCCCTTGGAAGTAAACATTCAGCCAGTGGACACCCTGGTTGTGCCCTGCCTGTAGCAGCTATTTGAATAAAATGGCACCACTCAGGATGAGAAGCTGGCTGATGCCGCTCATTGCTGGGGCAACTCTCCCAAAGTGTCTCCCTATCTCTGCCTGATAAGACTCTTTATCCTTATTAGGATATAAAGTGTATTAGTAAGGCTTTATCTGTAAACAGGGGAGGGAGGATGTGGATTTAATTATGATGGGTGCACGTTACAGCACTTGAATGGAATTTGAATTTAAAGGAAGGAGGTGAGTCGGGTTGTGCTGAGGCCCTGACTGGGACACTGGTGTGAAGGGGAGTCAGGTTGTCAGAATGAGACGAGGGGGTTTAATTATTATGGGGGTAGGTACAATGCTGTTAGAGCATCAACAACCAGGGTTTGAATTTAAATTTTGTAAATTATGGCAATTAGCTGATTGAAGTGAACCTTGCATAATTAAAGACTACAATACTGATTTTTTTTTTCCAAATTACATTTTGCAGTCTTTTGTGTTTTTAAATGGTTTATTCTTAATGCAGGTGTCTTAGTTGGGCATTCGAAGTGTGAGTCTCAGCTAGCTGGGAAATTTGATATGATCACCGTATGTGCTGGATAATGGGGGTTTTACTGTATTTGGAAGTTTCAATAAATACGTAGTCTATGTGACTCAATGAATCACACTGTCTCTGTGTAGTCAGTTTTCTATGCTTTTTCTTGATTGGATAGTGCAGTAAATGTGGCAATACAGATTCCAAATATGATCATTACTGTATCAACAGCGAGCAGCATACGCTCCACAGAGCTTCTTTGAGGAATCAAGGCCACCATGGTTTACCCCTGGGTCCCAGCAAGACTGTTCTGAATACCTCAGGTTCCTTTTGGATAGGTAAACACTTTTCTTGTGCTGCAGCCATATTCTATGACATAACATAACTAAAGGATTTTTTTTAATGGATTAAAGGATTTTTTTATAATGGGTCGTGTTTGCTGATTTGTTTTCTGTATGAGAGTTTAATACAAGTCAAACAAGGAAACCACTTTAAACTATTAATTTATGCTCGGGTCTATATTTCCATTACATACTGTAGGTGTTGTATTTTGATGATCTTGCCATACTTGGCTGTGGATTTGGGAGTTACTGTTTTAACAAAGTTTGGAAAATACAGAAAACCTATAAAAACTTTGTTCCATTCTCTCAGTTTGTGTTTCTCCATCTTGTCTGTTCTAATGATGAGACTTTTAACTTCAGACCTTCTGAAATGAATCCCTTTTCATTTAACTGTGACTCCTCTATCACAGCTGATAGCACAATCAAATGTAGCTCTACTTACTGCCTTTCTGTTTTCATCCCTTCTACTTTCTCTCTCCCTCCTCCAAAACCAGGGGTTCCCCTTCACCTTCCTTTCATTATAGCAGCACTTCCAATGAGACTTCATACAGCTCCCAGCCCTTTTCCTTCCAGCATTTCAGAGGGGCCATTCTCTTTCCTAATCTCAGTCAATACACTCAACAACCACAAAAAACAATCGATGTGATGCAAGTACCTGAGATCCTTGTTGGGGCCAAACTGGGAGGATTTGAAATGAAGCTAGAAACTGCATTGGACAAGATGGCAGAGGAGACAAGTAGCCAGGAAGGACATGTGGCTGTGGAAGTGAGTCTGGGCGATTATATGATCATAGAGCTTGAGAGCAACAGGGATTACAGAGGGGAAGCAGTGAGATGACCTAGACTGCTGAGTATTTCAACCATTTTATGGGATTGCTAAAATTTGAGGTGGATGGAAAGATGGTGTTGTTGATTTGACTTTTTCAGCAAAACAGGGAGTTGATTGTGAGCATTCAATTTTAAATTCTGAAAGGCGGAGTAGTGTACTTTGACCTATGTTCTTTTACGAGTTTGATCTGCTTCCTGTACTTCACATGACCATTCATTTCACTCTCCAGTGTGACAGCTACTTAAGATTTTGATCAAATAATTAAAGATAAGACATCCAAGTATGCCCAGGCTACAAAATTTTAAGAGCATGTGCAGGTGTATTCATATTGAGTTGTTTGTAAATTTTGACAAATTGTGATTTTTTTTTTCAAACATGTACAAGGAATATACTTAGAATTAAGTTCTCTTGCTTTGAGAGTGGTCCTACTGGGTCAGTAGTGAATAAGATGGTTGATATGTTTGAAAGAATGAATTAATTAAGTTTCATTGTCAAGTACATAGCGACAATATGCAGATGTAATGAAAGTCCTACTTGCTGCAGCTTCCATAAGATACATATGTGCATTCATACATAAGAGAAAAAAAATTAATAAATATCAAAGGGAAAGAAAATAAATGTTCACAAGAGGGTATATATTCACATTAAATATCCGTGAGTTCTAAATAATAATTACATTTTTTTTATTATTACAGAGGGAAATATTTATCCAACAATGATCAAAATGAGTCCTCTCCCAAAGAAAGTCACTTGTTTCAATCCAAATGCATTGCATTTCTCCTTCATTGGGGACAGTTCTTTCTGTCTGAATTTTTTATCTGCATTTTTTCCATCTTGTCCAGCTTTTCTACCTTGGCCTAATCAAAAATGACACAGAAAATTTTACAAACTTTGCAAAGTGAATTAGTTATTCAACTTCCTGTTCAAACCAATGTTCATATTGCCAAGTACCTCATGAGCCATCAGAGTTGGATGTATTTTAGAAGATAATTTTGATAAAATTTTGATTAAAAAAAAATAAGCATAATCTAGTCCACAGCTGTAAACTGATTTTTAAGTAATAGGGACTGGTTTTTTTTGTTATATAAAAAAAATACTCAGCCACTTAGTAATACACTAAGCATACCAAAAGGTTTTCAAAGCTGCTGATTAATTTTTTTTTTTTAAAGTATCAGTTGAATTGTGGGGACTCTTTGAATGCTGGGAACAGCCAGTTTTATGACTGCAGACAGCTTCCAGCACAATGTTCTTGCACTGAACATTTTGTGCATGACATTCCAGAATCTTGTGGGTTGCTTTAAGCAATTTTAAGTCAGTTACACTGAAAGAAAACTGCTATTTGCAGAATCTATGGGTCTTTAATTTCCCATTGACTATTGCCCATTTACCCTGTGCTCCATATTTTCTGTTCTTTTAGAGTGTTTGGGATATTTTCCTGCACACGAGGAACAATGTACGTGATTTGTATCTTTTTTTTTAAATATGGAGATTTGAGAAATATGAAGTGTTGTTTGAGAGTGAAACATAATAGTCTTTCAATAATTTTTTTAAATATGGAGATTTGAGAAATATGAAGTGTAGTTTGAGAGTGAAACATAATAGTCTTTCAATAATTGCATTGGTTTCTTTGCCCATCATTGGAAGGACTTAAAATTTTGGTAATATTTTCACGAACTGAATCTCTTTCAAGTCAAGTCAACTTTATATATTGTTCATATCTTGCTCGCATGGTAGGATGAGAGAGCATTTCTCAAGGACCACAAAGCATATTTACATAGATATAAGTTAAGAAAGCAGTTAATACATTAAAGTATTAAGACTTAAACACTGAAAGTCCACAGTGCACTATGCACATCTTTAGTGGGAATTCAGGAGCCTGATGGCTTGGGGGGGAAAAGTTGTTTCCTACTCTGGACGTAAGGGTCCGAGTGCTTCGGTACCTCCTGCCAGATGGCAGAAGGGAGAAGCATTTGCATGTGGGAAGTGTGGATTTTTTCACGATATTTATTGTTTTCCGCCTGAACAAAGTGTAGTAGATGTCCTCCATGCTCGGGAGAGGTTTCCCCAATGGTCTTTTCTGCTGACCTCATTTTCCTGTGCGGGGTCTTGTGGTCCAAGGTGGTACAGCTTCCAAACCAGGTGGTGATACAATTGCATGGGATACTCTCAATACATCCTCTGTAGAATGTAGTCAGGAGGATGGGTGGGAGATGGACTTCACTCAGCCTTCGCAGGAAGTAGATGTGGTGCTGGATGTTCTTGGCTATGCAGCTGGTGTTACACCGAGAAACTTAATACTCTTGACGTTTTTTAAACGTTCAGATACAGGTTATTTGCTCTGCACCAGTTTGTTAGTGTCTGCATTTCGTCTCTGTCTGCTGCCTCCTCATTCTTACTGATAAGGCCCACCACTGTCATGTCATCAGCGAACTTGATGTGGTTCGAGCTGTATTTGGCTGCACAATCATGGGTCAGCAGAGTGAACAGCAGACCCTTGTGAACTTTCTATCAGATTTCTGTGAAGCAGAATTTGCTGGACGACTATCCTAGGATTAAAGTAACTGGGGGAAAAGAAATCAATGCATTACCCTGAGTCATTAAGACTCTAAATCCATCTCAATAACTCTTAAATTATCGCAACAACAGATTTTATTTTTCACAGTGGATGGCAGATAGCCATTGAATGAACCAATTGATATGAACAGTCAGGGCCAAAAAGGGCAGGCCTCTGGGAACTTGCGGGGAAAAAAAAGTAACGTGCTTTTTAATTTGGCTTTTTTTTAAATGTTAACTTGCCATTTTAAATGGGTTATTTCAGGAAGGTTAAGATTTTTACTAAGTTTACAGTCACAACAAAATATCACAGTTGATCTTTTTATAGAGAATAGAAGATCTAAGCAGCAGTCCTTTTAACCTTTACTATTTCAAATGTGTGGTGCAAAGGATTTGCTCTTGTTCCTGTCCTGTTGTGTCCCTATAGATGCATGTTGATTTAAAACCAGGACAGGAAATGACTGGAAGTAATTAACTGGAGGGGGATAAACCTTCAATTTAAAAACAATGGATCTCAACTCTATTATATTTTTGCTTTGCTTTCCCTAAATTTGATTTGCATTTGTTAAATTAAAATTTAATGTCCAATACAAAATCCTTTTCTTCTTCTTTTCTCCCTAGGTTACATGAAGAAGAAAAAACATACAGGATGGTCAGTGAGAATTTCCCGCCAACCTGTGATAGTTCTGCATATGACTGCGGCTCTCAAGGGCATCCCGAAGGAATGTCATCTCTCACAGAATCAAATCTGGCAAGAATTGATGGAAAAACACTAATAGAGAAAATGTTTGGAGGCAAACTGCAAACGACAATACATTGTCTAAACTGTAAAAGCACCTCTCAAAAGCAAGAGGCATTCACCGACCTGTCATTGGCCTTTCCTCCATGCCTTGAAAACATCACAGAAGCTGGATCAGCACAGTTGCTTGTCCCAGCAGAGTATGAAAGCACAATGCCTACATGTTGTACTGCAGGAATATCTGATGCTCTTCATACTGAACCTCCTGTAGTTCATGATCTTCAGGTGGAAGAAGTTGAACATAGATCAGAGACGGAGGTTGAAATCCTTCACACATTTCCATTGCAACCCTTTAATTCTGAGGATTCTTCCAGGCTGCCAATCCAGTCTGATAAACTGTTCACACTTCGCAGCAATAAATCCATTGAGCAGAATGACAAAACTAGGTCTGTCCCTAATCTAATAAGCTACTTTTTAGCCCCAGAGATTCTCAATGGAGAGAACAAATATTACTGTGAAAATTGTGCCTCACTGCAGAATGCACAGAAGGTGATGCAGGTAGTAGATGAACCTGAATACCTCATTCTCACTCTCCTAAGATTTTCGTATGATTCGAAAAGTCACGTGAGACAGAAAATCCTAGATGATGTGATGCTTCCTCTCATTTTACAGTTGCCAGTTGAAAAGAAAACTCCCAGGTCATTAGCGATTAGCCATTCATTGTTGTCTGACTCTCCTCAAAACCTGCCTAAAAAATTGAAGTCTTCGGGATCAGTAGACGCAAATGATTCTCAATCAGTATCGTACCACCTTTGTTCTATTGTCGTACATTCTGGGATGTCCTCTGAGAGTGGCCACTATTACTGCTATGCCAGAAACACAAGTTCAGAAGCTGTAGGTCAGTTGTATTATAAGACTGACTTTGCAGGTTTATCCCCTCCTCCAAGTTACACGACTGATAATGACCATTCGAGTACATCAGTTATTTGGCACGAACCAAATTGTAAAGAGGCATCAAAGGAATGGTTTCTGTTCAATGACAGCAGAGTGACTTTCACATCCTTTCAATCTGTTCAGAACATTACTAGCAGGTTTCCCAAAGACACGGCATATGTCTTATTCTATAGGAAACAAGATGCTAATGGTGACATATATCCAAGTGCAGTAAATGGATTGTGGGTGAATGGAGAGCCACCACTGCAGAAAGAACTCATGGATGCAATTACTAGAGACAACAAGCTTTACCTACAGGTATTTTATTTGGTGCATTTATGCCCTTCAAATTGAAGTGGTTCAGTAGTGATTAAAGAATGTCACATCATTGTACCTTTTGTTGGAGATTAGCTCTCCTGGCTGCGTCCCACATCAAGATGCAGCAAAACTTCCGGTAAAATCACCAAAGCAGCACCTTTTTAACTTCCAACCAAGCCTATCTCTAACAGAGAAATCTACTAGCTACCATTTGATATCTGTGTGAAATACAGCCAAGTTGAAAGCACTTTACTGTGGTAAGCCTGCTATCGAAGATGGGCTTTAAATTATATAGTTAATTTGACATAGCACTTCCTCATTCCTCATCTGCTCAGTATTATCTTGCAATAGGTCCAAAGTGATTTGGATCTTGGTTAAATTTTAGAATTTATTGTACAAAAATAAACCTGCCATTTAATCTCTAGCCCATTGCCATTTTGACATATCTATGGCCTGATGCATTTCTACAATGAGACCCAGTACAAGCTTGGGGAATAAGAAATAGAAGTTGGCCATCTGGTCTTTTGAGGTTACCATTCAACAAGATCATTGCTGATCTGGCTGTGGACTTAGCTCCACTTGCCTGCCTCCCCCCCCCCACCCCATGATCTTGATTCCCCGATTATGCAAAAATCTGTTCACCCTCTATCTCGAAAACTTAATGAGACAGACTCTGCTACTTCTTCAGATTGAATTCCACAGCTTTCTCTCTGGGTAAAGCAATTCCTTCTCACATCTGTTTTAAATCAACAATTCCAATATTTGCCAGGCTCTAATTTTAGATGACTCTTTTTGACTGCAACAGAAGACGCCAATCATTCCCACTTTCTCTGCATCCAAAAGCTGATTTGTTTTCTCCATTCAAGTTCTGACAGCATTTCTGACCTGAAACGTTAACTTTTTTTTCATTCAACAAGTGTTGCCTGACCTCTTAGTTCCATCACTGTTCCTTGTAGATGCTGAAGATCTGATGTTTCTTTTTCATTTTCAAGCCAAATCCATTAGCCCTGGAAATGAAAGCATTAGTTCAAGTTGGTTCTTGGCACTGAAGGAACAGAGTTAAACTCACCAATAATTGACCATAGACTTTTTAACAGGATTTTCCCAAATATAATGCCCTAATGCAATAATCTACACAAAAGGGTCTGGCTCCAGTCAAGGATAAAACAACTGTACGGCTCTTCCACAAATCAAACTGAAGTAATCTTTCCATGGTGTATAAAGGTAAAGCAGGAAGTAAAAGGACAAGATTTAAATTGCAATTATGTAAGCATGGAAATACAAAGGAGATTGAGATGAAAGACTGAAGGGGGGGAGTGATTTTTTTTTTTTTTTTCAAACTTTCTTCTCTCTGGACTGCTAGCCTGTTAAGTGCTCAAACTGGTCCTAACTTGTGTCACTTTTAGTCCAGAATTAATGAATGAAAAAGGACAGTTGGACCATTGTAGTGATTTTCAGTGGCAAATCTTGAGGGCCAGCGAAGGCATCCTGGTGAAGAACAGAATAACTCTATACCCTCTGGTAGTACCTTTTATAGATCTTTACTTCACATTCTCCATATGCATTTTACCCCTCAAATGTCACTCTCTTCCTTTTTTTTTTTAAAGAATTTAAAAAAAAACTGCTATACCAATTCCTTGACGCAATCTCTTAAAATGTTAGGCAAATTGGTACTGCAAATGACTGTAAGCTCATTTTGATGGTGGATTTGTATGTTTTTCTTTAACTTCAGTAGCAGATTTTAGTGAGAAATTCTGTGCATTTGGCAACAAATTTTTCAATCAATCATTATTGAGTTCTGGGCCCAAAGACTTTCTATCCCTGACTGAGTGCAAGTGGTGGCCATGCAGTATTGTAACTGAGAAATATTTGCTCCTATTCTAAGTCTAAAGAAAGTAATAAAAACTTTAGAACTTGTGGGATATTGAAGGTGAGAATATGCTTCCTATTATTGTGTTTGTAGTTAGATTGCACTTTTTAATTTAAAGATTCAAATACTTTAATTTGTAAACGAATCAGTTGAAATTATCTAAAATTTGACTTTTTTTGTTCATCTTCCCATAGGAACAAGAGCTAAATGCTCGTACCAGAGCATTGCAAGCATCTTCTACAACATGTTCATTTCGTCCACATAGTTTTGATGACAGTGACCCACCGGGGAGTTGTGGTCCAAGTGGTGGTGGCGGCGGCGGAGGAAGCGGTGGGTTTAATACCATTAGCCGTCTTGTTTTCTGAGAATCCTTGAACAAGGCCAACTTTCTTCCCTCCTGCTTGTTGATAAATGGGGAAACTTGAGTCATCACTCCATGGGTTAAACTATAGGAATTGAAACTCAAGATGCTTCCAACTCTTCTGCTTGTTTTCCCAGCGTGTTTGGTCTTCTGAGAGAAAATTTGACTTGTACAAACTCAAGCAAGTTGAAGCAGGGAGGGGAAAAAGGCAGGTGAAACCTAAATGATTGCAATAGTTTTTAAAGTTTGTAAGTTTCTTAACTTTGCTCCTAAATTTGATCACAACCATTTTTGCATGATTAGATTAATTTTTGTAAATATGCATTCAGCATTGTAATGTTTATTTATATAATGGCTGTAAATACATTTCAAGTAAACTTTTCAAATCCATGTATTCAAAATATAGAAATGGTCATTTTTAAATTGCCACATTTCTGGCATTGGATTTCTTTTGATATTTTTATTTTTGATGTATATACAGCATCTTGCAACTTCAGGGAGCATTTACTTGTAGATTTGATAGATATTCATCCAACAACCCCCACAATGCCCCTTTTTGTGTTTGTTCATGTGTGCCTTGAGATCTACATAGACCAGGTACATTTTACAATCCAGAATTTGAAGGTTATATTTAAAAAAAAAAAAATAAAACCTTGGAGGAGGAAGAATCACTCATATGTTCATCACAAATGTATCTTAACATATTAAATCTTGTTTACTTTTTGAAGGTTCTAGGAAACCCTGCCATCACTTGAAGAGATCTGAGGTTTATTGCACATGCACACTATATACGAGTAATGAAAATGTTTTCTTCTGTGTTTGTCCATGGTTGATGCAGTGATTTAACTACTGAATAATTTAAAACATTGTCAAATTTGTGTTGGAAATTGTTCGATCATTGTACTGAGGTTTTCAGAACAATATATAAATATTTAAATGTAGAGGACAAAGCAGGTCATGTGATTAGCAAAACAACATGCTGGAAAATGATGACTATTCAGTAACAACTTTTCACTAAATTATTTAATTTTTATTTTCAAATGCACTGCTATTGCTTCAGGAATTATGAAATTAAAAAAAAGTTTCAAATCCCATTCTTGAATGTGATTTATTTTTTTCCCCCAACTGTATTCAGGGTCTAACAATAATCAGTGGATACTAAGGATTTTTTTTGGCAATTGCTTACCTTCATGTCTAATACAACAAAGCTTTTTGGATTTTTCTTAACATTTTTAAATTGACTTTATTAGCTTGTCTTCACGAGCCCTCATTGTAAAATGCCTGTTTCGCATTCCCTTTTTATACCGCAGAGATTGGATGATGTAACTAATTGTTGTTTGACCTCATTGTCCCAGACTACTCCCTAAGGTAAATGTGTTCTAAGTTAAAGCTTGCTACTTTCATTTTCCCTAAATGTGGTCATCCTGATTTATAGAAATTGAAAAGTAACACGTTACTTTTTCTTGTTTATCCCTAAACTCGTGATAATAGCAAGGTGTTAATTTCAGCAAGAATGCGTATTTAATAACTGAAGTAAAACAAGTATTTTGAGTAAATGGGGAAATAACAAATAATTGTGACACCAAATTACATGGCAGTTCAATTTGTTATTTTGTCGATGAACTAAACCGATCATCATTCTCCTTTGACTCTCCATATTGCATCACTAAGACTACAAAATAATTTCCTGAAAATGACAGAGACCAACAAAGCTATGAAATAATTTGTTAAATTCAAAAGTAAGCTTCAAAACCTACTTAAATTAAAGTCATGATGTTTTTAATTGCATTGAATAACAGATCTTAGTCTTTTATGGTTCAATAGATGGAATTTTCATCACTTGAGTTAGTAGTTTATGGATCCATGCCCAGGGCAGAGGCTTGAGCACACAAATCTAGGGTTAATGCTCCACATCAACAATAAGGAAATGTTACAACCTAGCATGTACATAGCATGCATATAGCAATAGTGCTCGTGGTACTCCTGACTACGAAGGGAATCCAAGATTAATGTTGCCGTTCAGCTTAGATGAAGAATGTGGCTGCATCACGAGGTTGTGAGTTGTTGATAAAATATTGTTAATCTCAAAGGAACCCAAGTTTCTTTATTACTTAAAAGAAACATTACTTGGAACCAGGAGTGTGCGTGTGTGTTAATCAGTAACAGCAGAAAACGGAAAAAGTGAAGGTGAATTCGACTGGGAACATTGACCATGAGTGGTGGTTGTTCAAATGACGATTCATGCTGTATCCGCAAGCCATCGGACTTGATAGCAAACAGGATGCACGCAAGATTGCACTGCTACTTACTGTGGCAGAACCTCAAGCACTAAATGTTTCCAACACATCTGTCTTTGCCGAGACAGATGACTAGGGCAAGTTTGACGAGGTTAAACACTTCACCAAAGAAAAATGAAACATTCAAGAGGTAAGTGTTTCATGCCTGCATCTGCAGGCAGAGCTTTGATGCTTTCTTAGCAGACTTAAAAAAACTAAAAGCAAGAACATGCAATTTTGGATCGTTGCAAGATTCAAATTGTGCTCGGAATTATTGATGATAAAGTGCGAGAGAGGTTGCTATGAGAGACAGAAAACCTTAGCTGGAGCTGTGAAGATGTGCCACACCAGTGAATTAGCTCTACAGCATGTGAAAAAAAGTTCAATGAGTGCAAAAGGCAGTAAAAAATGAAGGCATAGCCACAGTGTCTGTTCACATGCATAAACAGAACGAGGCATAGCAAACAACAGAAAGACATTCAATTGTAAATGATATGGCGCTCAACATCACCAAAAACAATGCCCAGCCTATGGAAACGTCTGTTATAAGTTCAAAGGGCAAAATCACTATGCAATTCAATGTTTTTCCAAAGGGAAACAAGCGTGGAAGTGTGCACACTATAGAAGAAACTGCTATCAGTGAAGCATTCTTTGTTGGAAATGGTAGTGCGCAAAGATTTTAAACCAACTAACATGGAACAGTCAAGCGTGAACAGAGTTGAATAGGAGAAGTATTTGCATGCAAATAGAGCAGATATTCCTTTCCAGCTGGATACAGGGGCAAAGGCCAATTTGATCTTTGAGCGTGACATTAGGGCTATGAAGGTAAGCCCATACATCCATTCAAATTCTGTTAAGCTCAAAGCCTACAATGGACAGCACATTGACATGAAAGGTACATGTAGACTAAAGGTTAAAGCTAAAGAGCATGTTTGTAGTAGTACCAGATGGACATGAATCACTGGTGACAAAGTGTGTGAAAACAAATCTAGTCAACAGGGTGTATCACATTAACATTGCCAATACATGGAACAGCATAGAGGAAATACTGATTCAATTTCCAGACATCTTCAGGGGGTTTGGTATTCGACCATTCACCCATAAGATACAGTTAAAAGAGGACGCACTAAAAGAAAAGCTCAAGAAGGAACTTGACTGAATAGTACCACTATGAGTCATAAAGGAAATTGAGGAACTCACAGAATGGGGGCATTCAGTGGTTTATGTCAAAAAGAAGAGTGGTGATCTACACATGTGCATAGACCCAAAAGACTTGAATGCCAATATAGAGGGATTATTAGATTCCAACCAGGATGAAATTACAAGTAGATGGGCAGGGCAAAGTTTTTCACCAAATTGGATGCATCCTAGGGTTTCTGGCAAATAAAACTGCATGAAGGTAGCACAAAATACTGAAAATTTAATACACCATTTGACTGATACTGTCTGAGGATGCCACAGGACAATTGAGCACAATATAGAAGGCATAAATGGGGAACACATGCACATGGATGACATGATCCTATGGGGATCCGCACAGAAACAATACAATGAGAGGCTCATGAAAATGATTAAAGTTAAAGCAAAATGTCAGTATGATGTGAAGGAAGTCACCTTTCTGGAAGATGAGCTGTTGGAGCCAGACAAGAGCAAGGTGAAAACAATTCTAGAGATGTGCAGATCCACAATCAAAAAGAGTATATTGAGAGTGCTGGGAATGTTCAATTTCATTGATAAATTAGTTCGAACTTTGTCTTCCAAAACAATGTACCTGAGGAAGTTGTTATGTGACAAATGTGATTTCAAGTGGACGGGCAACCACAAAGAAGAATGGGCATTCAAACCACAGAACTGTGCTTTTGACATTTTTTTACTGTAAATATCGACATACTTCAAAAGATGGAATAGGTGCAGTACTAGTTCAGGCTGTGGGAGAAGATTGGAGGCCAGTAGCATACGCATCAAGGACAATGATCACATCTGAGTGTCGATATGCTCAGAAAAAGTGTCTCCATCTATGGACGGAGTGTCAAGTCTATGGACGAAATTCCACAATTTTGCATTTGGTCTACCAACATTCATGGCAGAAGACAGACCACGAGCCATTAATAGCCATAATCAAGAAAATCTAAGATGACTCCACAAATCCGAAGACTGAGGATGAAGCTACAATGTTATGATTGAATTGGTGTACACACCAGGGAAACTTGTGTTAAATGATGCGTTATGCACAGAGTGAAGCATGCAATGAGAGTTCTACAGAGACAGATGTGAATCTCCATGTGAACCTAATCACTGAATCTCTTCCCATATCTGACGTGAAACCCAAGTAGATCGCAGTTGAAACAGAAAAGGACACAGTTCCACAGAGGGGTCATCAAATCTGAATGAAGGATGGCCTAGAGATGAATGACAGCTGTACTACAAACATCAGAGCTGAGCTGAGTATTGTCAACAAGCTTCTACTTAGACAGAGCAGAATTATCATTCCTCATTCACTGTAACAAGAGATACTGTAACGGTTGCATGAGGGGAATCTTGGAATTGAAAAATGCAAGAGGAGGGCCAGAACTGCTGTTTATTGGCCAGGGATAAATGCTGTTATTGATAGAACGGTTTCAAGCTGTGAGATGGGTTTGAACCATCACACAAAGCAGACAAAGGAACCTGTGATCCTAACTGATTTACCAGTGGAGCTATGGTAGAAAGTTGGGACTGATCTGTTCCACATGGATGGAAAGAATTACTTGCTGGTTCCTAGCATTTCTGCTGCCTGTGTGATCAAGTACATGATCTTTGCAAGACATAGAATTCCTACAGTTGTCTACAGTTACAATGGGCCATGCTGCAGTTGTAGAGAATTCCAGAACTTTGCAGAAGTGTATGATTTTTCAACATGTGACTTCAAGTCCTCTACATCCCCAGTCACATGGTAAAGCAGAGGAAGGAGTTCACATAGTTCACACAGCTGTTCAAGATAGCTCAAGACAGTGACTCTGAGTTACAGAGCTTCACCACTTGAACATGGGATGTCACCCATTAAATTACTGATGAGATGTAGACTATGCACAATACTTCCCTACTCTGCAGACCCAAACAAGAACAGAGATGTCAAGCAGAAGCAAAAGCATCTGCAAAGGAGACAAAAAGCAAACTATGACAAGTCAGCAAGAGACTTGGGGTAACTGGCACAACATGACACAGTAGGCCCTTTCAAACAAACATGTAAAATGCGATTAACTGGGCAATTTGCACAGTTAGCGGCCCAGTTACATGACAATCTGAAAGGGTCCAACCCAGTCAGAACCCAATCGGGTCCCTGACCTACCACAAAGGTGGTCAGAGGACCCAGTTAAACTTACCCAGGTCTCCTCCACAGCCAATTTGAAAATGGCTGACCTGATTACTCTGGTGACATCAGCACTGCAGATGTCGCCAGCATCTGAACATGAACTTCCGGTGAGTGCAGAAACAATAGCAAATATATCCCTAGCCCATTAAGTGGCCTGCTGGCAACCCACCCCAGTCTCCTGCTGCTACTGCCTCCTGCACCTTCTAGCCGGTGACAGAATAGCAGGTACAGACTTCTAATACATTAATGCAATGTGTGTGTAATTTACAGGGATGTGTCATTCAGCAGGACATTGAAATAATCACCAGTTTTAAGACAATACTTTTTAATCAGAGGCTGACAAGAGAGCTCATGAGAGTGAGTGTGTGAAACATCATTGCGGGGGCAGGATCCCCCTTAAATCGCAGAGTTGGTGATTTAGCAGATAGATCAACCTTCGATTTGAAAGGTGCATCCTGCACATCAAGTAATCACCCAGTAATCACACCTGGATCCCAAGAGGGCTACCCGGGTGCTGCAGTTTGAAAGGGTCTAATGAGACTAGGAAATTCCAACATTTAGGTCAAAAAGATTATTGTTCTGGAGGAAGTAAGTGCAAGATTCTGCAGTCTCAGAACAGAGGATGATCAAATACTGAGGAGGAATCAAAAGAATCTGCTGAAAATGCAAGAACGCTGCAAAAAGAGACAAATACAGAGCAACAGAGGAGTTACCACTAGTGCTAGACAATAGTGGACCAGCAGAGCTGACACATTCACCTGTATTAAAAAGATCCACATGTGTTATCAGAGTACCTGACAGACTAAATCTCTCAAAGAAAAAGAACTGCTGTTGTTTGTTTATATAGTGTTTAAATTGAAATGATTAGTGTATCATATTGTTAGATCAAACATCTTAAGGAAAGAGGATGTAGTGATAGAGTGCTAGTGGTACTCCTGACCACTTGAAGGAGACAGATGAATGTTGCAGTTCTGGTATGAAGAAGAACATGGTTGGACCACGAAGTTGTGAGTTGTTAATAAAATATTGTTAATAAATACTGTTAACAAAATAATTAAATCTTATTAGTACTAACAAAGGAACAGGAATGGAAAATTCACCAGACAATGGTAAATTAAAATAGTGTGTGTGTTTGTGTGTTTAAATTCAAACTATTATTCAAAAAAGTCAATTTTAAATTCCAGTTTCAAACAACTTGTTGAACTTGACAATCTTTTTAAATCACAGTTCAGAAGTAATTATGAAGCACTTTTAAACATATGTCTTCAGATCTTTTTAAACACATCTTTTGATGAGTTATCTTTCAGAGATATATTCGTCACACAAATGTTCTCACTTGCTTGGATATTTTGGAATTTGTGTTGTACATGTTGAATCTGCCCTCTTTATCTTAAAGAGGCAGTCAAAAGTGTTGTTACTTATTCCCCTTTTCCAGGAGTAACAACAGTACCTTTTCTGGTTACTGTAACTTCAATTCCAAAACTGTCCTCTTTATTCAAAGAGACAGTGAAGTGATACTTTATAGCCACAAATTTTGTGTGACTCCCATGATAAGGATAATACAATACAGAACAGCATCTCTTTCTCTTTCCAGAGACTACTGTTTACCCCTTTGTCTTTCACAGGAGGGTTAATGTCTTTCAAATGGTTTCAAAATATCTTCGCCTTCATTTATGTTTCTCTGACATAATTTGATGTGACATCACACAGTTTCACTTTCATTTCTTCCAAAACACAACCCATAGGAGATTACCTTTTTGCCTTCCTTCAAATGATCATTTCACATCCATAAAAACATCTGACCTCCTATCTGTTCAAGTGATTATGATTCTGGAAAGTCTGTACACATCACTCAAGGAAGAACTGCTTATTGATACAGCTGCCAGCAGAATGCTGGGTGTAAACACAAATGCTTTTATGCATTTTGAGAGTCGTTGGAGCTGCACTCATCCAGGCACATTGAGAGTATTCCATTGTGCTGAACGTGGTAGAAAGGCTTTGAAGTGTAAGAAGATAAATCACTCGCTGAAGTATACTGAACCTCTGAGTTGCACGTAGAGCCACATATTCATGTGACTGGTTAAGTTGAACTTCTGGATCATGATGCCCCCTAGTCTGTTCATAATGGGGTCATGTTGATGGTAAATTTGTTGAATTAGAGAGTAAGGTATCTATGATTGACCAAAAGCAAATCTCACCCAACATAAATATGTATATTTTAGTCTTAGTTGTCTTATATTCTTTGTCTATGTGTATTCCAAAGCTCCACTACCTCTGGTGTAGAAGCACTTGTCACTCCCAAATAATTGAGTGATTATTTTAACAGTATAATCATTTGTTTTTGAACATTGACCCAGACCAACCAGCGTTTAATTTTTCTAAATGGCTGGGAACTCAAAGAAGTGTCAAATAAAGAAATCTGAAATATGCAGGTTGGAAATACCAATACTTTTCACTCCACCCCTGGATTTGAGGTGGGAACAGTCAGTGGAGGCAAGGTAATCCTGGAAAATTATCCAAAACTCCATTGATTTCAAAGGGGATTGTAGAGCTGTGGTTATTGAGCAAAGGTGACATTGGTTCTTTTCTCAATAATTATTTCACTAAATGTGTTTTAAATAATTTTACTTTTGCTTATGATCAACATTTTTATTCACTTTAAATTTGTCTTTGAATTTAGACATTTAAAAACAAATCCTTCAGCATTTACAGCCAAAAAAACTGGCTGTGGTGTGTTCAGAGGCACCACTGAGAGCTCTCAGCACATTTAATTGGATCCAAGATACTTTAGGTTAGTAACCCTGCTCATTGGGATCAGGTAATCTCAGGTAGTAAATATTTATCTATCACATTGTTTTGTTATTGTAAATATTTTAATTAAATCACCCCTTTGTGGCCACTGGAATCACAGTGGACACAACAAAATAACCACACAAGGCATTTCTAGAGTGAATCAAACTAATTTACCCTTCATAACCCATGCAACCTCTTTTAGCCAAAATCATGCACTTGACACGTGCTGACATCATCATGCACTGATGTCACATGGCCGGTTTAATGCCTTCTGGGAGCTATAATGCCCCCACCCCCCCCCCCCACCAATAACTGGCAGAAAAGTTTATCAGTCATTAGGTGGATGACCTCTGCAACGGACTTTTGGCTGCTGCATTGGGGAAGACTTGTCCACATGAGCTGGTTTAAGGCTGTCAGTAGTGAAAGACTGTGGCTTCCCACCAATGTCCAATATACAGGTCAACCTAGTTTGTCAGAGTATCCTACAAGATCTTTAATAGGGAATCTGTAAAGGTTGACCAAGTGTTCACCTTAGGACAAAGACTTATTTGCAGTTTTTGAGGTCTTCAGGCACAAAAGAAGAATGTTCATGTGAAGATGGTGGTATAGGGGTTAATTTTCCTACCGTCTCCATTAGTCTGCTCAACAGTTCCTTAGGATTATCGTTGGAGCTGGAATGGTAGGGGACAAACTCCTCAGGGACCACCAACAGTGTGCCGTATACGAGCTCTGTAGATGAAGCTTGGAGGTCCTCCTTTGGAGTTGTTCTAATGTCCACTAATACCCAGGGCAGCTCATCAGCCCAGTTCGGCCCCTCTAACCAAGCCACCAAGGCCAACTTGAGATGTTGATGAAATCTTTCCACCATTCCATTGGCCGGGGGATGATAGGCATTCATATGATTAATTGTTGCACCAAGCAAGCAAGACAAGGCTGGTCACAGCGAGGAAGTAAATTGTAGTCCTCTATCCGAAGTAACGTGCCGGTAAACCAAAATGAGACACCCAGGAATTGAGGAATGCCCGAGCACAAGTGTCTGCAGTAGCATCTACCAGAGGCACGGCCTCGGGCCACCGCGTAAAGCTGTCTATTATTGTAAAAAGATAACAGTAAACTCTTGAAACAGGAAGTAGACCAATGATGTTCACATGAACATGAGCAAAACGCACGGAAGGACCGCAGTGGTGTTTTCATATGCTGCTGAACATTTGCTTTCTGGATGGCAATGCAGGACCTCACCATTTGTGTCACATCTTTTTTAAGACTGTGCCACCCGAACCTGTTGGAAACCATATGAATGGTCAATCTAATTGATGGATTGAGAGACCATGATGCCGGGATTTCTGGGCATCTGTGTCCCATGATGTATCATAGAGGAGTAGTTTGCCATTAGCTCCAAACTGGACATCTTTCAATTGCAAGTTCGTGATTGCAGTCATTAACCATTCGTCTCATGGTCATGTTCCTGGGCCATGGCCAAAGCTGTATAGTCAATACTTTGATCTACAGACAAAACCTTGAGTGTAGCAGAGCGGGAAAGTGCATCAGCTACTACATTTCTTTTCCGGAAAAGTGTGGTATTTTTGTGTAAAATTCTGAAATGAATAATAATGGTTGTTGTTGCGCTGACCAGAGCTCTGCGACCTTGGAAAGCACAAATGCCTTTTAATCTGAATGGCATTTGTAAAAATTAGAACAACCCAAACAGGGAAATTATTGCTGTTTTTGGATGCCTTCTGGCTCTACTGGTACTTGGTGATAGCCACGCACTGTCACTTTTGGAGATTTTTGCTCCATGCAAATTAGCTGGGAAATCCTGAATATGAGGTATCGGATAATGATCCAGGTTGATGGCGTCATTAAACTTCCTGTAATCTCCATGTGGTCGCCAACCTCCATTGTGTTTCAGGACTATATGTAATGGAGATGCCCAGGGCCCGTCGGTCCTATGAATTTGCCTATTTCCTCCATCTTGGCAAACTCTTCCTTAGCTAAACGCAGCTTCTCTGGAGACAAGTGATGCACTTTAGCGTGGATAGGAGGGCTCTCAGTACGTATGCAATGAGTAATACTGTGCTTTGCAGTGGAGCCAGAAAATTGTAGTGTGGAAATCTTCCATAAGCTTGGAGAATTCATCTACTGGTTTACCTAATGTTTGGAGGCATAGAGCAGGGTATAGCCGTCTGCCAGAGGAATAGTCTGAAAAGTAGTTCCATCTATTAGCTGACGCCCTTTTAAGTCGACAAGGAATGAACGAGTCTGAAGAAAAGCTGCACTGAGCAAATGTCGGGATACTGCTGCTATAATAAATGGCCAAGTGCAGAGATGATTCTCGAACTTGACATTCATCTTCCTGGTGCTAAATGTCAGAATGTTGGAACTGTTAACTGCTTGCTGTTGCAGGTTCAGGGTAGGATGGCGTGTGTTGAAACCAATGGATGGAAATGCACTAACTTCTGAACCCATGACCACCAGAAATTTTCACTGGGACAACTGGTCCTATGTGTTATGCTTGCAGATTTCTTGCCAACCGCCGCAGCCCTTACTGGCAGTTGGCCTGGGTGTTTCCCACAAACTAGCAGTGTGGAAGGCACTTGCGGGCATTTACTCCCCAACGCCTGAGGTAATAACACCAAGACAAGGTGTCCACAGGCTGCTTGCTTGTTTTGGGGCATTGCCTGCTTGTAGGGAGTGATGTGCAAACTTATCTTTCCTTACTGTGCTTTTTAGCCAGCCATAGAAGCCCTTGGGTCTTCAAATTAACACTTAAATAACAAGAGCCTACTATCATCTGGCATTTGCTCTCAAAAGAGCTGCTCATATAACATATTGGGCCTTTCACCAACTGCCAGGAACAGCATTTCATCCATTAGTTCTGAAGGGGCGCGGTCTCCAAACCCATCAAAATGTAGTAATTTGACTGCTCTTTCCCTACAGGATATACCATATATCTGTAACAAAAATGCTTTTAAAGCATCATACTTGCTGGTAGGTGGTGGATCCCATAGGAAGTTGTTGACCCTCTTGGCGATGGCCTGGTTCAGAGCACTAATGAGATGGTAATGATGTGTTCAATTCAACTTTGCGCAGGTGAAATTGTGCTTCAGCCAGTTCATGCTCAGCTGTCCAGAAAGGTGGAAGCTTCACAGCAATGGCTGCAAAGTCCATGTTTGTCCAAAAATACACTTTTGGGCTTGTCAGGTCACCAATTGTGGCCACCGGAATCATGGTGAACATGTCAAAATAACCACACAATCAAACACATTTTCTCTTCATAATCACGCAACCTTTTAAAAGCCAGAATCACGCGCTCGACGCAATGCCTTCCGGGAGTTGTAGTGCCACATAACACCACTACACTTTGACCAAACTGCTGGGAAAAACACCCCGCCTTTAAACAAGCTATTTTTTCCAATAACCCTTTTGGCCCTGGTGATTCTGTACTACACCCCACACACAATATATATTTCCAGAATCTGGTCTCAACAAGGCCCTGAATGACTTTTGAACACAAGTCTCCCTGAGGTAAATCTCAACTATTGTTTTAAATTTGGAGATACAGCACAGTAATGTGTCTTTCCAGCCCACAAGCCTGCATCACCCAAGTACACCCATGCCACCAACCAACTTTCTGACCCTGTACATCTTTGTAATGTGAGAGGAAACTAGAGCAGCCAGAGGAAATCCATGTGGACCCAGATAGAACTCTTTACAGAAAACACCAGAATCAAACCTAAGTTGCTGGCCTTGTAAATAGCATTGCACTAACCGCTATACGATCATTACAAACTTTATTGTTACCTCTTATATTTTAGTGACTGTTAAATCCCTTTGCTGCTCCTCAATGGTTAATTCTTAGTAGTAAGAAAATATTTTGATTTGTCCATTTTAGCCCCAAAACCATACGATTCCTTAACGTAAACACCTATTGTCAGTTTTGTCATTCACCTAATTTACCAGTGTCTCTGTTTGTTCTCATTCACTCAATAATAAAATATATAACCCCATATTTCTTCATTGAAGAGCTTGAAAGTTGGTGTAGGTCCTTTCAGCCTTTTGTCATGGAAAAAAAATACCCTGATCTCTATCGGACAATTTCAGAATTTGGCATTAAAAATTGCTTTATTGACAAATTATAGTAAGTTGAGCATTTTTCAGTCAATTGAGATTTTACGAACTAGGATTTTACAGCTACCATTGTCATAGAATGATATTTTTCATTGTTGTGGCAGAACGAAAAGCAGATGGCTTGAGATCACTGATATGAAATTGTACCCAAGTTATAAAAATTAAATAAATTTAACACAAGATTAAAATAATTGCAATTGAACATGGGTCTGTTAAAATAATTAAATTTACAATCAGCTTTGGAGAATTTTCGACAATATTGAAGGACAGAGCAAAAAGTGGTAAGAAATTTTGCAAGAGGAGAATTGCCCTCCAATATGTATGTGTCCAGTACTGTCAAAGTATATATATGTTTCAAAGCCACCTGGGGGAGCCACCTACCATAAATTGAATGCCTTCTCAAAGCAACCTGTCAACTCCCAAGAAGCTGGAACTTGAGACCACAGTGTAATTAAAATATACTTTTTCAACTGTAATCCTTTTACATTTAAACTGGACATCACTTGCATTAAAATATAAACATAACTGAAGCCCTAGTGCCAAACAGAACTGAGAACTAGTTGGAGGCATTCCTGTTGTTTTTCCATGAAATGTCCAATCCCATTATTTTTAATCTTTGTTTTCTTTCTAATGACTGGATTTGATTTCCGAACATTTTCGCTTGCAATACTATATAAGCAGCTATTGTGACTCAGCATGCCACTTGTAATAGGACAACAAAAATAATCTGTCGATAGGGATTGCAGGATTGAAATGTGGAAGAGGAATTTTGGTTTCAGCTGTAATTAACAAGTTGCTCAAATAATATTGATAATTTGTAGATTTCCCATAAAATGAATGAAACATAAAGGAATTGACTGTGTAATTAGTAGCAGTAGATATCATGCACTGAAATCCTTACTGTAACGGAAAGAAATCAACACCTGAATGTTGCTGCACTGGGCAAGGTCTAATCAAGTCACTTAAGCAGCTCCATTTTTGAGGAGTCACGTGATGGAGTAGTGGCCGGACGGTGAACTCCAGCCCTCTCCAGAAAAGTTGGGAAAAACAAAAGAAAACACAAAGGCACAGAAATAAAAGTTACAGAAAAGTGAGTATAAAGGTGGAAAGAAGATGGCGACAAAAAAAGAAAAATCGAAAGCAACGGTAAGAAGAGAGGAAGAGAAGACAAAGGAGGAAAAAGGTGAAGGCCTTACCTGTCCGAAGAGGCCCGCTGCGGAGAGAGAAACCCGCTCCCTCAGGTCGGTAAATAATGGACTACAAAAATGGCTCGCAGAGCCGAGTAAAAGTGCGCAACCGCGCATGCGAATGAAAAAAAACACACCGACGGGAGGGGGGACCAGCTGGGGAGTCGATCTCCACAGCCGGCAACGACAGCTGCAGAACACCTGCAGCAAGAAGAGACCACAGAAGACAATAGAAACAAGAAAGAAGAGGAGGAAAGGGCACCAAAGAAACAACAGATGGTCAACCCAGAGGAAGAAGAAGAGGAAGAGGAAGAGTACAGGGAAATAGAAGAAGAAAAGAAAGGCAAGGTAAAGGATATACTTGCTCTTATTAAAGGATACATGGAGCTATTTAAAGAATGGCAAACACAGGAATTTAAGGATTTAAGAAAAAGAATAAACAACACAGAAGAGAAAATAAATAAAATGGAGATGACCTTAACAGAAATGGGAAAGAAAATGGACAAGATGGAAGAGCGGGCAATAGCAGCAGAAATGGAGGTAGAAGACTTAAAAAAGAAATTGGAGAAATCTAATAAAAAAACTAAAGAGACACAAGAACTACTAGCTCAAAAAATAGATACAATGGAAAACCATAACAGAAGAAATAACATAAAGATAGTGGGCCTTAAGGAAGATGAAGAAGGCAAGAATATGAGGGAGTTTATAAAAGAGTGGATCCCTAAGACCCTAGGATGTCCAGAACTACAGCAAGAAATGGAAATAGAAAGGGCACATAGAGTATTGGCCTCTAAACCACAACCACAACAAAAACCAAGATCTATTGTAGTAAAATTCCTAAGATATACTACAAGAGAAAAGGTACTGGAGAAGACAATGGAAAAAGTAAGAGAGGGCAACAAACCACTGGAGTATAAAGGGCAAAAAATCTTCATTTATCCAGATATAAGTTTTGAACTCCTAAAGAAGAGAAAAGAGTTCAATACAGCAAAGGCGATTTTATGGAAGAAAGGGTATAAATTTATACTAAAGCATCCAGCGGTATTGGAAATATTTATTCCAGGACAACAAAACAGACTATTCTCGGATCCAGAAGAAGCACGAAAATTTGCAGAACAATTACAAAAATAGACTGAGGGAGGAAGACGGGTAATGAGAGTTAAAATGATCACGATTGATATGTATGTGGGTAAAGACAAAAATAGACTGAGGGATGAAGACGGGTAATGAGAGTAAAAATGATCACGATTGATATGTATGCGGGTAAAGAGGTATAAGAGTGAATAGAGACAATGAGCATACATGAATGTATCTGTACTTAGAGGAAAATATAGATAGTATAGACAAGAATTAATAAGGGAAGGTAATGGAATAGAGAGAATAAGGAGGGAATTAAAAGAGTGACCTTTGTGGCATATGAAAAGTGAAATCTTTTCTGGGGGAGGCGGGGAGGGGGGAAATAGCGGTCACTGCAAAATCAGTTGACGCTTGCGAGTGGATTCGCAAATCCAAATGGAGAGGGGAGATGTGGTTGTCCGACAAGGGATAAAGGACAACTCAGGAGGTGAAGGGGAGATTGGGGATAAATAAGATAGAAATAGGAGAATAAGGAAAATGTTGGATGTTGTAGGAATGTTGTCTTATAAAGAGTTGAAAATAAGAAAACAGAAATGGAAAAGGAGGAAAGGTAATGATGGAAAAACGGAAAGAGAAGATAAACAAAATATAAAAGGGCTACGCTGAACTATATGTCTTTAAATATTAATGGAATACATAACCAAATTAAAAGGAAGAAACTACTAAATTTAAATGAATAAATGTATTCCATTAGAAAAAATAACATATAGGTTAAAAAATAATATTGAAATATTCGAACAAGTATAGGAGCCTTACATTAAATACAATAGCGAAAACCTACTGGGGACAAACATTACCTAAGTTGATGGAAGGAGAAGGAAAGAAAAGAATGGACTCAGTAGAATTTCTGGTGTAATTTTGTTGAATGACAACATTGTCTGACTGGCTTAATGCAACCTAGATTGTATACCTAAAATGGATGAGAGGGGGGTGTGGGGGGTGGTTTGGGAGGAAAGGTGGGGGGAGAAAAAGTCACTGTATATGTGTGAAAAAGAAATAGTGTATATCATGGCTAATGTGATTTATGGTGTGGAAAAAAAAAGCAGCTTCATTTTTCTTCCTAACTTCTTGGATGACGATTTAGTTCCATATGATAATAACAACCCCAAAATGGAAAGTTATATTAGAGCAAGAGAAGCACTGTTTAGTCTAATTTGGTTTTTTTCAATCCTGATGTAGGGTCTCAGACAGGAAATGTTAACTGTATCTTTCAATGGATGCTATCTCATCTATATTGCTTTTCCAGCAGTTTGTTTATCCTAAAATGAATATGCTCACTCTGACCACAGACTACCTTTGACAATACAGTAACAAGGGGTTTTTTTTTTCATATGAAGGCATTAATATTGGGAAAGAAATTTAAACAAGTGCAGTACATGATTATGAGCAAAATGCAGATTGAAATTCAAATATGTGATTTTCAGCTAGGACATATTCAACTATGTCCTAGCTGAAAATGGAGCTCCTGGTGCAGAAGGTGGCAGAGAACAAGCTGATCCCAAAGCATCTCAAGAGAAAAGCAAAAGAGCACTACAAAAGCTACTAAAATATAGGAAACTAAAGGCCAGGTAATTTAGCATCTGCCATTTAAAGAGAATCCAAATCCTTCCCCTCTCACAAACCTAAGCCCTCTAGTTTTACCCTAGGATAAAGACTGACTATTTACCCCATCTATGACCCTCATGATTTTAAACCTCAATAGGGTCACCCAGCAGCCTCCTTTGTTCCAGAGAAAACAGTCCCAGCCTATCCAATCTCTCCTTTCAATCCAATCCCTCTAGTCTAGGCAACATCCTTGTGAATCTTTGCTTCATCATATCCTTTCTATTGCAAGGTGACCAGAAGCTCCAAGTATGGTTTAAGCAACATACAAATGTAACGACATCTCAATTCTTGTACACTCCTGAGGTGGGACTGTTCAACAATCCTCTGACCCTGCCACTTCATTACGAAATTAAGGGGTATGGGGAAAAGTCAGTTAGGTGGAGTTGAGTGAATGATCAGATCAGCCATGATCTTGTTGAATGGCAGAGCAGGCTCGACAGGCCGGATGGCCGACTCCTGCTCCTATTTCTTACGTTCTTATGCATGTCTTGGTTTAACTTTCCAAATGGTATCACTTCACATTTGACTGCATTGAATTTCACCTGATATTCTTTTGCCCACTTTCTCAATTGATCAATTTCTTGTGATAACCTTGGACAACTTTCTTCACTCTCCACAGTTACTCCAATTTTGGTGTCATCTCCAAACATATTAATCATGTCACCTATCTTCTCATCTAAGTCATTAAGATTATATGAGAAACAACAGGGGTCTAGCACTAATCCCTGTGGCACAGGCTTCCATCTGAAAAAAACCCTCCACTGCCACCCTCTGAATCCTACCTCCAAGCCAATTTTGTATCCAATTGACCAGCTCACCATGGAAACCATTATGTTCTATCCTTTCAGACCAGCCAACCATGTGGAACCTTGTAAAATGCCTTACTGAAACCAATGTAGACAATATCTATCACCCTGCCCTCATTAATCCTCTTTGGACTGCTTTGAAAATCTTGGTCAAGTTCATGAGACAGTCTTTCCCAAACACAAATCCCTAATTTCGTGCCTTTCCAAATGCAAATAAATCCTTTATTGCTTCTTGGCCTTTTGGCTAAGATCAAGAGTAGTAACAAATGCAAATAAATCCTATTTCCCAGGATTCTTCCAGTAACTTTCCTTTGATTGATGTAAAGTTCACTGGCCTGCAGTTCCCTGGCACAACATCAACCAGTCTTCAGTACCTCAATTGTGGTTAATGAAGGTAAAAAAAATTCTCTGTCAGGGCCCAGCAATTTCTTCCCTTGTTTCCCACAATGTCCTAGGATGCATCTTGTCAGGCCATTGGGATTTGGCTTCAAGACCACCAGCAACCACTGTTTTGTTTCAGAATATCACTGTTCTTTTCCCTGAACTCAATGGCTTCCATGTCATTCTCCATATATTAATTTTTGACCTTGCCCATCTCCCATAGCACCATACATAGATTATCACATGGAACCTTAATGGAAGCTGTTCTCTTTCGCTCCAAATACTTTTATCTTGTATGCCAGGATTATTGTCCCCTTTTTCTCTTTCTAATGTCCTATATTAGAAATATTCCTATATCCCTCAAGGGATTTGCTTGATACCATGCTAAAATGATGGAGGAACTCAGCAGTCATTTCAGCATCCATAGGAGACAAAGAAAGGCTTCCGTACACGTTAAATTATTTCCCTAAACATTACAGCCTTGCCCTTCACTCTAACGGGACATGCTGCCACTGAGCTCTTCCTATTTCACTTGCAAAAGCCTCCCACAGGCTAAAGATCCCTTATCTGCAAGAGACACTCCCAATCAACTCCAGGAATCTGCATAACCTCAAGGCTAATATAAGATATGACATCTGGTTGCTACCATGTTCTTTCCTTGCTAAAGAGGATGGGTTCCAAGCTTACTCCCAAGTTCTGTGCAAGGTTAGATGTGATTTGTAAAGTAAAAATGAATAAAACAAATTATTGAAGGAAGAATTTTGAGATTTTTTAAGACAATTTTGAATATCGTAACCAAGAAAATGTGTTTAAAAAACTATAGACCGTAAACAAAAATTCATAAGGAGGGATCTATAAAGTATGAAAGCAAGTTGGCAAATAATATCAAGGAAGATACAAAAAAGCCTCTTCAAGTTTATAAAGAATAAAAGAAAGGTGAGAGTAGATAAAGGATCACAAGAAAATGACGCCAGAGAAATAATGGAGATGAGGAGATGGCAGAGGAACTAAATGAGTATTTTGCATCAGTCTTCTTCACTGTAGAAGATGGTAGCAGAGTGTCAGTTGTCAAAGAGTATCGGGAAAGGGAAAAGAGTTCAGTTATTCTTTCAAGGGAGAAGGTAGTGTGTGAAACCAGTGTGATGCGTCCCATGGGTAATGAGTCTGAATGACACACACAACTCACCGTATTAGACAATACACTCCCAACCACTCACGGGTAGAAGGTTTTACAATCAAGTTACAACATATAATACCCGTCACCCCTTGATATCCCTGGCAGGCATGGCTCTTATCTAACTAAACAAGAGACATTAGGCATACAATACAACAGCTTGGCCTTGCATACTTGACTGGGTACCTCCTTCTTCCCGCCCACCCCCTGCTCCATGTATTCAAGCCCTTCTAATAATCTGATGGCTTCTTGGACAGTCTTCCCAGTTGCTGATCCCATAAGGGACAGAATCACTGATTTTAGGTCAGGGTGTGCTGTGGTGACTAAATAGCCCACTAGGGCATCAGTCACTCTCGTGATCTCAGGGAACTGGCAGTTGCAGGATATCCCATATATGCCTGTAATTAAAGCCCATTCCCTGATGATCCTTGTCATCTTGCTAATCATGTCCCACTAGGCCTTTTCATAGTCAGTTTCCACATAGAGGCTGGCTTAAAAGCCGACTGAAAAGGGATTTTTTACCTTTTCATGCAAGTCCAGAAAAGCCTGCTCTGATGACCCCTTTCAGCCTGGAGGAAGCTGGGGCATTGCTGTGGCATTCAGGTGTGGCTACTGGTGCCGTGATGCCATACATACACACTGAGCAATGGCCAATTTGGTTAACCATAATCCCCCACACAACTGGAACTGCTCTGTGTTTCCCAGAACAGTTTCAGCTGCATGGGGGATTATGGATAGGGTAGATGGCCATTGCTTTGCCACATATTGAGTCACTGGCACCAATGAGTGGCCCCGAAGGGGGAAGCAGCCCAGTGAGATGCCAGAGGCTGGCACCACTACCCTGATTGGGTCATGGAGGGAGGGGGGTGAATGAGATGGGTCACAGACTGCCAACATCACTTTGATGTCATCAGCCTGCCCCTAGCCAGAATTACATTCCTAATAGGCAGCACTCTGTCGCTGACCCTTCCCCCAAGAGGGATTGCAGTCGGCGACTTGGAGCCAGCCAGGGTGCATTCATGGAGGTAAGTCTCCTGACTGAAGGGTGGAGAATCTCTGCCTTTACACTCGGGCTTTTTGACTGTATGAAAGAGCCTCGTGGCTGGTGGTATAGGTCCCATTCTAGAAGAATTGGGTTTTATTTACACATGTAAGGGAGTTGCAAGAAGGGGTAAAAGACACACTTGCCAGATAAAACAACACACTCACAACCACTAGCAGGTAGAAGGCTTTACAATCAAGATATCACATATGATACTACCACCCCTTGATATCCCGGGCAAGCACACCTCTGATCTAGCTAAACTAGGGACATTAAGCACACAATACTACAACTCCCAACCCTTCGTCTGTGCACACCTTACCTCTGATACTCTAGGAATCCCAATGATTCCCAACCTGGAGTGGAGCTCTGATTCATCCTGGGGTAGATGGTTTGTGTACAGTGGGCTTCATAGTGTCATCAGCAGGAGGATCTGCCCAATGAATCGATAAGCCAATTAAAGGGGCCAATGACCAGGTGTGTGCTAACCTGTGGGCAAAGCTTGACCTCAAATGGCAGGTTAGGTGACTTCCAATCAGATTCCAGATGGAGAAGCCATATGCCCCTCTGTTATCCTCATTACCACTAGGTTCCAGACGGAGAGGTTGCATGACCTTCCACAATCCACATTACAGAAGGTGCTCAGAAAGCTAAAAGGTTCAAGGGTGGTTGGATGGATTAGAACCTTGGGTCCTGAAAGAAGTAGTGTAGAGATTTTGGAGGCATTGGTAATGATTTTTCAGAAATCAGTAGATTCTGTCATGGTACCAGAATTTTTGGAAAATCACAAATGTCACTCATTCAAGAAGGGAGGGAGGCAGCAGAAAGGAAACTATACGCACATTAGTCTGATGTCACTGGTTGAGAAGATGTTGGAGTTGATTGTAAAGAATACAGTACAGAGTTCTTGGAGGCTGTGACAGGACAGGCCAAAACCAGCATGGTTTCCTTCAGAGAAAATCTTGCTTGAAAAATCTATTGGAATTCTTTGAGAAAGTGACAAGCAGGCTGGATAAGGGAGAGGCAGTGGATGTTGTGTGTTTGGATTTCAGAAGGCATTTGGTAAGGTGCCCCACATGAGGCTACTTAACAAGATGAGAGCCCATGATATCACAGGAAATGTACTAGCATGGGTAGAGCATTGGCTGATTGGCAGGAAGCAGAGAGTTGGAATACAAAGATCATATTCTGGTTGTCTCGCCGGTTGCTAGTGGTGTTCCACAGGGGTCAATGTTAGGAATTTTTTTTAAATGTTACATATTAATGATTTGGACTATGGAATAAATGGCTTTGTGGCCAAGTTTGCAGTTAATACAAAGGTAGGTGGAGGAGCAGGTAGTGTAGAGGTAACAGAGAGGCTGCAGAAGTACTTAAATTAAGAGAATGGGCAGTGAAGTGAAAATCAAATTAATGTTTGAAAGTGTACAGTTATGCGCTTTGATAGAAAAAAAATAAATGAGCAGACTATTTTTCAAATGGGAAGTAAATTGAAAATACCCAAGTGCAAAGGGTCCTGGGAGTCCTCGTGCAGGATAACCTGAAGGTAAATTTGCATGTTGAGATGGTGGTGAAGGCAGCAAATGCAACGCTGGCGTCCAGTAGGAGAGGAAAAGAATACAAGAGCAAGGATGCGATGTTGAGGCTCTACCCATAAGGCACCGATAAATCCGCACTTGGGAGTATTGTGAGCAGTTTTGGGATCCTCTTTTAAGAAAAGATGTGATGATGTTGGAGAGGGTTCAAAGGAGGTTCACTAGAATGATTCCAGTATTGAAAGTGTTATCCTATGAGGAGTGTTTGACAGCTCTTGTTCTGTATTCATTGGAATTTAGGAGAATGAGGGGGGGGTCTCAATGAAACATTTTGAATGTTAAAAGGCACGGAAAAGTCTATGTAGAAAGGTGATTTCCCATAGTGGGAGAGTTGAAGGGAAGAAGGCAGAGCTTCAGGATTGAAGGGAACAGAAATGAATGAGAATTTCTTCAGCCAGAGGGTGGTAAAACTGTGGAATTTGTTGCCATGGGCAGTTGTTGAGGCCAGGTCATTGGGTGTATTTAAGACAAACTGATAGGTTTTTGATATACCAGGGCATCAAAGGTTACGGGGAGAAGGCCAGGCAGTGGGCCTTAGTGGGAAAATGAATCAGCTTATGATTAAATGGTGGGGCAGACTCAATGGGTTGAAGAGCCTATTCTGCTCCTATCCCTCATGGTCCTGAAACAGGGTCTCGACCTGAACCCCTGACTGTCCATTTCTCTCTACAGACGCTGCCTGAGCTTTCATTCCATCTGTAGTTTGTGGTTTTTTTTGCTCCCGATTCCAGCATCTGCAGTCGCTTCAAGTTAACCTATCTATATCCCTCTGAGTCTGAGAGCCCTCTACATCCTCCTCACAGCCCACATTCCCAGCTAATTTAGACATTAGAACATTTGCCAGTTCTTGGCCTGTACTCCTTGGAATTTAGGAAAATGAGGAGGAGATCTTATTGAAGTATTTCAAATGTTGAATGGCATAGACAGAATACATGGAGAAAGGTTGTTTCCCATGGTGGGAGAGTCCAGGACAAGAAGGCACAGCTTCAGAATTGAAGTGACAACTTAGAACAGAAATATGGAGGATTTTTTTCAGCCAGGGGTTGGTAATCCTGTGGAATTTATTGCTATAGGTGGTTGTGGAGGCTGTCAATGGGCGTATTTAAGCCAGAGATTGATAGGTTTTTGATTAGCCAGGGCATCAAAGGATTGTGGGGAGAAGGCCGGACAATGGGGCTGTGAGAAAATGATTATCTCATTATTGAATGGCAGGTCAGACTTGATGAGCTGAATAGCCTATTTCTGCTCCTATGTCTTAAGGTCTCATGAATTATGAAAGACAAAGTTGCTTTCGCACAGCTTGGATGATGTAAATAAAGATGGGAAGGTGAATTCCAAACTTTGTAGTTCTGATTTTGACAGAAATCTATTAATTATTCACTTTATTTCACTCTTAATCCATTACCACACCATCAATGTATATGGTATTTTCTTTCAAGTTGTAAGATTTATGTATTTGTTATTCTCATTTGTTAATGATACATTATTGAAATTCTGATTGCGCACTATTTCCATCATGGGGATTGATCGTAAATTACCAGAGCTAAAATTTCCAAGCTGATCTCATCTATTGAATGTTCTTAAAGGCATACAGGCAAAGAGGAAAACGTATAGATTTCTCAATGAAGCATACAGTTCCTTGATGATTGGCTCTATTTATCTACTAACATTAAATAATACTACTAGAATAAAAGTATGCCTTTCCTATTCATGATTTCCAACTTTGAACAGTTGCACTCAAATGATGACAGTAATATTGATTAAATTTATTGCTGTCATCCCAAAAATCCTGATGTTGTTGGTGAAATGTAATAAAAACTGGATGTGATAGCAAGTTAAGAATTGCAGAAGGATATAATCTGCAATAATGAATTTAATTGGATAACCTTGGGGTCTGTCCAATAATTTCAGTGCTCAGAAATTCTCTGTAGCTAAGCCAGACTGTTTGGTACATAATTGTGTATTCCACAAATATCTATTCCATCATCAACACTACAGATTTTTTCCCTTTGTGGCATTGCCTTTTATGTCCCTGCCTCAATTCAACTGAGGATGAAACACTCGGCAAAGCCCTGCATCTTCCTCTTGCCCTAAAAGCCATATAGCTCCAGCTTGCCTTTAATTCTGGCTGTTGCAAACCCCTGAGATGAATGACTCCATCACTGGTGCTTGTCAGCCACCTTGACTTAAGTACTGAATTTCTTCTTTAAACCTCACTGCCTCTATATATATTTTAATTCCTCTTTAGGAGAGAGGTGGCCAAATATTTGGTTATTTATCCTGATTTTGCTATGTAAAATATTTGTTGCTAATGCTTCTATTATCACACCAGCAATGACACTGGGTTTGAGGTAAATGAATACATGAAAGTTATTGTTGCCTTAGAATGTATTACCCAACTTTTCTACTATTTGAAGTGACATTTTGGATTTCAGATCTGTTATGAGAATACATACATGACATCACATACAACCCTGAAACTTTTTTTCCTGAAGTCAAGGCAGAATATGATGTATGTCCTATTTAAGTTTAGAGAAAATTAAAGACAGAAAGATTCAATTTTTGAAATTGTGGGGCCCATTCTTAGAATTTTTTATAACTGGAAGAATTAATAATTACTGTATGTTCCCATGATCCTTTGCCTATTCTCCAGGGGGTCACCAGTAGTTCCACATTATTGAATTTTTAAATTATTATTAAGCATAAGGCAATCTTGATTAAAGGGAGGGGTTAAATTAGATTAAATTTTAATTTGTAGTTTTTAGTTTTTTTTTCCTTTTAAATTATTTTATCAAATCTTTCAACAAATTAATTTGGCATGGTTGTATATATAATTTGTATCAATAGTTCAAGGTATAACAAGTAACTATTGATGTAATTTTATATACTTTAAAAAAATTCTGTGTGTTTGCTTGCATATAAATAATTACTATGTAATTATCATTTTTTAAAAATATATCCTTATATGATAAACTCAATAAAAATATTTAAGAGAAATGTTGGAGGAACTCAGCCAGTCTTGCAACGTCCATAGGAGGTAAAGATATATAAGCAACAATTTGGGCCTGAGCCTTTCCTCAAGATATAAGCGAAAAACAAGGCATCTAAAGATTGACAGGAGTATTAGTCTCCTTTTTTGGGGCCCTGAACTGTGGTGGGGGAGGAGGTGTGGGTGGATTTTTGCAGTCACAGGGCTAGGAACCAGGGCTGTGGTGGGGAGGAGGGTGTGGACAAGGGAGTCATGGGGGGAGTAATCCCTGTGGAAAGCAGAGAGGGGAGGAGAGGAGAATATGTTTATGGTGATAGGATCATGTGCTAGGTGGTGGAAATTGCAGAAGATATGTTGGACGCTGAGGCTGGTGGAGTGGTAGGTGAAGCTCCACTTGTTCCCATACCTCCTCCCTCACCAATATTCAGGCCCTAAGCAGTCTTTTCAAGTGAAGCAACTTGTTAATCTACAGGGGTCATCTACTGCATCTGGTGCTCCCATTATGGTCACCTCTACATCAGAGAGAATGGGCGGCACAGACTAGGATATCGCTTTGTTGAGCACATGGCTCTGTCAACTGTAATAGTGTCCCATTCCTTTGCTGACATGTCTGTCCATGTCTCATGCACTGCCAGAGTACGACCACCCGCAGAATGGAGGAACAACACCTCATTTTCTGTTTGGACACTCTCTAACAGGATGAGATTAACATCGACTTAACTGGTTTCTAAATAAACACCCCCCCATTCCCCCTTCTGCCTTTACCCCAGTTCACATGCATGTACGCTCTCTCTCTCTCTTCCCTTTTTCTTCTGTCTCACAGCACCAAATTCAATTCTCACCTTTCCTCTTATCACGTCAACACTTTTTGGCTATTGGTCTAGACACCTCCCCCTGCCAGTTTTCAGTGTTTATTCAGGTGCAGAGAAGGTTCATGAGAAAGTTGACAGGATTTCAGGGTCTGAGTTACAGGGAAAGGTTGTGCAGACTGGGGCTTTTTTCTCTGGAGCGTAGAAGATTGAGAGGGGACTTGATAGAGGTGTTTAAGATTTTAAAAGGGACAGACAGAGTAAATGTGGATAGGCTTTTTCAATTAAGAAAGGGGGAGATTCAAACTAGAGGACATGGTTTAAGATTGAAGGGGGAAAATTATAAGGGGAACATGAGGGGAAATTTCTTTACGCAGAGGGTGGTGGGGATGTGGAATGAGCTTCCGGCAGACGTGGTCGAGGCGGGATCATTGGTTACATTTAAGGAAAGGCTGGATCATTACATGGATAGGAGAGGACTAGAGGGGTATGGACCGGGTGCTGGTCAGTGGGACTAGGAGGGTGGGGATTTGCTACGGCATGGACTAGTAGGGCCGAACTGGCCTGTTCTGTGCTATAAGTGGTTATATGGTTATTATATGGTTTTTCGTTCATTCGTTGAAGCAGGGCTCAGACTGAAATGTCAGTAGTATTTCTTTTCCTCCTATAGATGCTGCAAAATTGGCTGAGTTCCTCCAGCATTTCTGTGTGTTTTTACTACAATCGGAGTGTCTGCAGACTTTCATATTTCAATCGGATGAAAAGTGTGAGTTGTTCCCACTCTGCAATTCTTCTCAACTAAAATGTTGAGTCTGACTGTGGATGAGAAGAAAAAAATCCCATCTTTTTCTGCATTCAAGGTAAGTCAATATAAATTTGATTTACTGCCTTCAACTTACTTCTCAGTAAGCATCAGATACTGGTGAAACACTGCCCAATTGAAACAGTTTGTATAAATGGCCACATTATCAAAGTTCATCAGAACTAGAAATATTCACATTAGAGATTCAAATTGACTAGACTCAAGAAACTCTGATAATATTGTAATACAGTGCTAAAGACCTCTGCTCCAGAACTAGGAACATCTCTTACCAAGATCCACAACTATAACTGCAACACCAGGATTTAGCTGGTAATGTGGAAAATTGTCCAGTGATCCCCTGTTCACAGGCTTTTCATTGTTAATAACATTATTCAATTTTACACATAATTTCACAAATAATGAAACCATTTATGATCAGATACAGATTCAGACTGATAAATGATGTAGTTTGCTTACTATTTAAGTGCTATACAAGATCATCTCCAACAAAAGAGAACTTATCCATCTCCTATTGACATTTAATATATTTATCCCACCAACATGCTTGGAGCCCATTGACCAGAAACTTCATTGAACTTAACTGAACCATTGCTACATGAACAAATCAAAGACTGAGTATCCTCTGGTAGGTGGCCAATCTTTGGGTAAATAAAACCTAAAATTAACAATACCCTACAAAGGATAATAAAGTTGCCATGTGGATGCAAACTAACAGAAAGAAAGCAGGAATGAATTGTTGATAATGCTGAAGATTCATTTCATGTTGTAATTTTCTTCTCCACTGTAGCCTCTAGATCAGGGGTGTCAAACTCAAATTCACAGAGGGCCAAAATTAAAAACTTGGACTAAGTCATGGGCCAAACTAAATATTTATTGAAAATTTTCAACAACTGCATGTTTTCTCTTCTTTCAACATATGTAATGTTAAACTTTTTCTTATTAAAATAAATGTTTAATAATAGTTTTGGTTAAACTATTTCCAGAAGAAGCATTAACAAATGAGAAATAAAATATTCAATAAATAATATTTCTCTATAGCCTTTAAGCTCCTTTTAAATGTATTTTTTTTCACAAGCCAACAAGTCAAAAAAATAACAACTTGCTTCAATGAAAATCCAATCTTTCAACTATGAACAGTCCAAAGTTAACCAAAGAAAATATTAATCCAAGCTTAGGTTGCTACAGTGTGATTTACTCTGATGCACCTGGGTCTAAAGCAGATACTTGGCATCTCTTCTTAGATGCAAGTTCATCAAACTCTGGGGTCAGAGTTTGCCTCCCACCTGTCTTGAAAGGTCCTGTTTTCTGTCTTTCGTTTGGCCATTTTTCGTAAGGGGTTTATTACATGTGAGTTGGGCGACAGGTCGCAGATGCTAATGAAAGTAAAGAGAGGAGGTGGGGGTGATTAGTGGGCTGAGGGGCCGGCGCCAATGTATTTGCAAAGCATTCTGGGATTTGTAGTATTAGCTGTGCATGCTCTATACTGGCAAGGCGGCCAGCGGGCCAGGTCTAATACATATTTGATATGATCTTGAGGGCCAAACTTTAATTATAAAACGGGCCAAAGCCTGAGTTTGACATATGTGCTCTAGATGCTACAAAAGTGTGACTTTGGTACTCAACTATTCACAACTTCACCATATTTTCTAACATTTCTTTTTGCCGTTTCTCCCCACTGAGTCTGCTCCATCTCACAGAACAATTCCATTGGCCATTAATTACCCCTCCAATCTATTTTGCCCACATTCCCATCAATTCACCACCCCCACCCCAGTCTCCCATATTCTACCATGCACATATCAGGAGGCAATTACAGCAGCCTATTAATCTACCAACCTGCACACTCTTGTAATGTGCGAATGCCAAGAGTAAAGCCATGCAGACCCAGGGAGAATATGCAAACTGCATCCGGACAGCACGGGGAATTAAGATTGAACCGAGGTTGATGGAATGGTAAGGTGGCAGTTCTGAAGCTGTCCCAATGTGCAGCCCTTATTAATGACATAGATATGTAACAATTTTGCTGATAAAACAGTGATGGATGAGGAAGTGATTGTGGCGAGAACACAAAGTTCCTCTAGAAATATAAACAGGCTAAGTTTGTAACTGAAAAATTGGCCCACTGGAGTATAATGCTGGGAAATATTAGATTATTTGCTTTTGTTAACAAGATATGAAAATAAAATAATACAAATTATCATTTTAATGGTATGAATCTAATTCAGAGGGAACTGTTTGGGCTGAAACAAGAATTACAAAATGTTAACAAGTAGGTTGAGCGGGTCATTGGAAAGGGAAATGAAATATTAATCCTTGCAGCAGAGAGTTGGAGAATACATTTTCCTATTAGTAATAGTGTTTAATGGAATAAGTCTTCAGATGAAAGAATATCTTATGAGGAAAGATTGAATATATTGGGTCTATACCATCTGGAGCTATGAATAGGTAATCTTATTTAAATGTAAGATTCTTTTTGGGTTTAACCTGTAAATGGTGAGAATATAATTAGGCATGTATTTTCAGGATGAATCCCTCATTTAAGATGAAGATGAGGAAGAATTACCTACCTCGAATGATCTTGTAGGGCCCATGGGCAGGGTCATTGTAATGGTGGTCTGTATGCGCCCCTCCTCACGAAGTCCTTAGGTCATTGGGGCACCAGCTTCTGCTGCAGGCTCTTGAGGTTCACTGTGGGGTCTTCCTGGCATTTATTGGGGGCCAGGAATTGCCCAGGGGTGATTAAAGGCACACCATAAACCATCTCCGCCGAGGCATTGAAGACCTCCTTCACTGCAGTATGTATTCCCACTAGGACCCAAGGCAGTTCGTCCACCCAGTTGGGACCCTTGAGACAGGCCATCAAGGCTGCCTTGAGGTGCCCATAGAAATGCTTCACCAATCCGTTGGCCTGCAGGTGATATGCCATGGTATGGTGGAGCTGCATCCCAGAATGTTAGCCAGCGCCACCCAGACCCTGAAGGTGAATTGTGCCACCCCCCCCCCCCCCACCCCCATCCAAGGTGAGGTGCTCCAGGACTCCAAATCTGGCGCAGGTTTCTGTGGCGGTATCAGCCAGTGGAACCACCTCTGGCTACCTCATGAAGCGGTCTATCCTGGTCAAGAGGTGTCTTTCCCCACGGGAAACCGGTAACAGCCTCACTAAGACAATGTGCATATGGCTGAACCTGCGTCACGCCAGCAGAAAAGTCTGTGTGGGCACTCTGGTGTGAACCTACACATTGGAGGACTGACAGTTCGTACAGGTCTTGTCCCACTGGCTGGCCTGTTTACAGAGGCCATGCCAGTTAAACTTGTTGGCCACCATTTTGACTTGTTGGCTCACACGGAATTTTGAACCTGAATGGTGCAGGTTCAGCCACATACATATTGACGTAGTTTATCATACAAGCAAATTCCTGCAGTCCTTCCACCGTGCATGGCTTAGTGAAGTGCTGAACTGACTGAACCTTCTCGGGCAGGGTGTGGCCCCGTGCTTGTTAATTTTGTGTCCCAGAAAGTTGATGGTGTCCAGACCAAACTGACACTTAGTGGTATTGATAGTCAGTCTGAACTCACTCAGTGAGGCGTACAGCTGTCTCAGGTTGGCGGAGTGGTCTTTGCGGCTGGCAATGAGGATATCATCCAAATAGATGAATGCAAATGGGGAATCCTAGCCCACTACACCCATCAGCCACTGGAAAGTTTGTTCCACATTCTTTAGACCCAAGGGTAAGCAGAGGAATTTGAACGAACCAACGGGGGTTATGATTGCAGTCTTGGGGATGTCCTAGGGTTGAACTGGGATTTGGTAGTACCCCCGGATGAGGTCCACCTTGGAGAACACCCGTGCCCTGTGCAGGTTGGTGGCAAAGTCTTGGATGTGGGGCACGGGATATCCATCTGGCATGGTGGCCTCATTGAGTGGTGATAAGTCCCCGCATGGTCTCCAAACCCTTGCTGATTTGGGCACCACGTGGAGGGGAGAGGCTCAGGAACTGTCGGACATTCGCACAATCCCAAGCTTCTTCATCTTTTTGAACTCCTTTACCAGGCTGGGCTTTTTGGGAGGAATGGTGCTTGGTGCATGCCAAAACCTTTCAAACTCTGGCTCTGGGGGAATACCTGCCTCCCACCTGGACTCTATAACACCTTCAGACAATGAGTTTGCTTGCATCCTGGCAGAGTTCCCTTCAATAGTGGTGCCACAGTTCTCCATGGCTTTCTGCCAGGATGCAAGCAAACTCATTGTCTGAAGGTGTTATAGAGTCCAGGTGGGAGGCAGGTATTCCCCCAGAGGCAGAGTTTGAAAGGTTTTGGCATGCACCAAGCACCATTCCTTGAGGTTGATCAGTAAGCAGTGGGCCCAAAGGAAGTCGGCACCCAGGAGCAGTTGTGCATTTGCCGCGAGGATAAAGGTCCATGTAAACCGGCTGTTGCCGAACTGAAGGGGAATGGTGGAATTGAATGTAGGAATTGTTTGCTACCCTCAGTGTTGGGCTCTGTTTGCCGCAGAGGGTGTTTAGGCATGCAAGGGGTAGGACACAAATCTCTGCGTCCGTATCGACCAGGAAATGCCTGAGCGGTAGTGAGCCTCAAATGTGAAGGAGGTTATCATGTGAGCCAACCGCTACAGCCATCAATGATGATTGGCCAGGGTGTTTTTCCAAAAACTGGCAGGGTGGGTGGCATCAAAGGGCCTCCACACCCCATTACTGATGATAGTAGCAGAGCTATCCTGGTCTGTTCACTTACTTCTCTGCTGGCCTTGATCTCACCAGGAGCTGTTCGTGGGGCTTGCTGATGTGGTCTACAATGGTACTAGTGTCCTTCTTTGCTCTCTAGAGCATGTCCACTCGGGCAGCGACCCTCCGAGCATTGCTGAAGTTCTCGTCTGTGAACAAGAGGCGTATATCCTCGGACAGCTGGTCCAGGAAGATCTGCTCAAAGAGCAGGCAAGGAGCATGAGCTCTCACTCTTTAGGGCAGATTGGGCCCTGTCCCCCAATCAGTCCACGTGCAGCAATCGGGCAGCATGCTTGCGCTGTGATAGCCTAAAAATGCGGGTTAGTAGCTCTTTGAGGGCTGCATATTTGCCTTGCTCCGGTGGCTCCTGTAGGAAATCTACAACCCTTGCCTCTGTGTCCTGATCGAGGATGCTCACGACATAGAAGTAGCAGGTGTCATTGGCGGTGATGTGTCGAAGTTGCAACTGAGCCTCAGCCTGCTCAAACCAAACGTGCAGCTGCAACACCCAGAATGTTGGAAGCCTGAGAGAGGCTGCATGGATGGTCGCTGGCTCTGCTCGATCTGTCATCTTCAGGTCCAACTGTTGGTTGGACCTGTCGGGGTCACCAATTTAGCGTTTGTGCTATAACACTAGGAGATGAAATCAAAGACTGCTTTATTGCACTGGCATCTCTGCTTATATGGGCCCCTGACGTCCGCACCAGGGGCCTACGTCATTGGAACACTGACCTTGGGTTGGCCGGCATTTCCGCCAGAGTTCCTCATCTTCCCGCTGTGCGGAGGTCACCTGGGTTGATGGCCGGTGTCACTCCCAAGTCCATGCGTTGGTGGGCCATTTTGTGGGCCAGTTCGTGTCCTTGTGCACAGGCCACTACATTGTATCCTTATTAATTGGTAGAGCAAACTTAAGGTTCACACATCCTTTGGACCTTACATTTTGCAGAGTAAATTAATTGGATTGATTCCTGAGTTGAGAGTCTTGTTACGAGAAAAAATTGAGTGAGATCCAGCTATTCTTACCAGAATCATGCAATCAGTTTTCATTGAGAGGTACAAGATTTTGAGAAGGAATGACAAGGTAGATGCCTAGAGTCCATTTCCTCCATTGGAGAGGCTAGAACAGGATCTGTAGTTTCAAAGTAAAGGGATGGAAATTTAGAACTTGAGTTGAAGAGAACAAAGGATCATAAATCTTAAGAATTCTCTATCTCAGATGTTGTAGATTCTCAGTTACCCTGCTTCTATTTGTTAAGTTCTTAAATTCAAGTCTGGACTTCTATATATCTCTCAATATCATGACCCGATTATTGCCAATCTTGCCCAAGCTCTGAAATCTCTTCCCTGAACATTCTTGCCTCCCATACACTTTTTCCTTTAAGATATTGCTTAAACTTTGGACTTCTATCTTTGCATTTCCTCCATTGGAGCTGGCTTCATTTCTTTTTGGCTTGGCTTTGCGGACGAAGATTTATGGAGGGGTAATGTCCACGTCAGCTGCAGGCTCGTTTGTGGCTGACGTCCGATGCGGGACAGGCAGACACGGTTGCAGCGGTTGCAAGGGAAAATTGGTTGGTTGGGGTTGGGCGATGGGTTTTTCCTCCTTTGTCTTTTACCAGTGAGGTGGGCTCTGCAGTCTTCTTCAAAGGAGGTTGCTGCCTGCCGAACTGTGAGACGCCAAGATGCATGGTTTGAGGCGATATCAGACCACTGGAGATGGTCAATGTGGTAGGCACCAAGAGCTTTCTTTAGGCAGTCCTTGTACCTCTTCTTTGGTGCACCTCTATCTCGGTGGCCAGTGGAGAGCTCGCCATATAACACGATCTTGGGAAGGCGATGGTCCTCCATTCTGGAAACGTGACCTACCCAGCGCAGTTGGATCTTCAGCAGCATGGATTCGATGCTGTCGGCCTCTGCCATCTCGAGTACTTCGATGTTGGAGATGAAGTCGCTCCAATGAATGTTGAGGATGGAGCGGAGACAACGCTGGTGGAACCATTCTAGGAGCCGTAGGTGATGCCAGTAAAGGACCCATGATTCGGAGCCGAACAGGAGTGTGGGTATGACAACGGCTCTGTATATGCTAATCTTTGTGAGGTTTTTCAGTTGGTTGTTTTTCCAGACTCTTTTGTGTAGTCTTCCAAAGGCGCTATTTGCCTTGGCGAATCTGTTGTCTATCTCGTTGTCGATCCTTGCATCCGATGAAACGGTGCAGCCGAGATAGGTAAACTGGTTGACCGTTTTGAGTTTTGTGTGCTCGTTGGAGATGTGGGGGGGCTGGTAGTCATGGTAGGGAGCTGGCTGATGGAGGACCTCAGTTTTCTTCAGGCTGACTTCCAGGCCAAACATTTGGCAGTTTCTCCAAAACAGGACGTCAAGCTCTGAAGAGCTGGCTCTGAATGGGCAACTAAAGCGGCATCGTCTCCAAAGAGTAGTTCACGGACAAGTTGCTCTTGTGTCTTGGTGTAAGCTTGCAGGCGCCTCAGATTGAAGAGACTGCCATCCGTGCGGTACCGGATGTAAACAGTGTCTTCATTGTTGAGGTCTTTCATGGCTTGTTTCAGCATCATGCTGAAGAAGATTGAAAAGAGGGTTGGTGCGAGAACGCAGACTTGCTTCATGCCATTGTTAATGGAGATGGGTTCAGAGAGCTCATTGCTGTATCTGACCTGACCTTGTTGGTTTTCGTGCAGTTACCATGTAGAGGAACTTTGGGGGGCATCTGAGGCACTCGAGTATTTGCCAAAGCCCTTTCCTACTCACGGTGTCGAAGGCTTTGGTGAGGTCAACAAAGGTGATGTAGAGTCCTTTGTTTTGTTCTCTGCACTTTTCTTGGTGCTCCCTGAGGGAAAAGACCATGTTAGTAGTTCCTCTGTTTGCGCGAAAGCCGCACTGTGATTCTGGGAGAACATTTTCGGCGATGCTAGGTATTATTCTATTTAGGAGAATCCTAGCGAAGATTTTGCTTGCAATGGAGAGCAGCGTGATTCCCCTGTAGTTTGAGCAGTCTGATTTCTCGCCTTTGTTTTTGTACAGGGTAATGATGATGGCATCACGAAGGTCCTGAGGCAGCTTTCCTTGGTCCCAGCAGAGCTTGAAAAACTCATGCAGTTTGGCATGCAGAGTTTTGCTGCCAGCCTTCCAGACCTCTGGGGGGATTCCATCCATACCTGCTGCTTTGCCACTTTTCAGTTGTTCAATTGCCTTATATGTCTCTTCCTGGGTGAGGACCTCATCCAGCTCTAGCCTTAAGGGCTGTTGAGGGAGCTGGAGCAGGGCGGATTTTTGGACTGAGCAGTTGGCACTGAAAAGAGATTGGAAGTGTTCTGACCATCTGTTGAGGATGGAGATCTTGTCGCTGAGGAGGACTTTGCCATCTGAGCTGCGCAGCGGGCTTTGGACTTAGGGTGAGGGGCCGTATACAGCCTTTAGAGCCTCGTAAAAACCCCTGAAGTCGCCAATTTCCGCGCTGAGCTGGGCTCGTTTGGCGAGGCTAGTCCACCACTCATTTTGGATGTCCTGGAGTTTGCGCTGAAGATGGCTGCATGCGCGACGGAAGGCTCGTTTCCTCTCTGGCCAGGACGGCTTTGCAAGGTGAGCCTGGTGGGCAGCTCGCTTCTTTGCCTATGGGTTGTTTTGTTGTTAAAATATCACATATATAAAGCTGATGATGTAGCTGTGTTTCGATTCATTCATCTTGATGAATACATAATTCATCAAGATTGTCAGAAATAAAACTTCTCACACATGAGTCTCTTTAAAACTGATGACACGACAAGCTTTATTTACAAGTCTGCAGAGTTGGACTCAACTGGCTTCTCACCAGTTAAGCCCTGATACATACAGTGCATTGATTTTTATACCCTTGTTGTTTGCCCTTCCCCTACTTATTAATACTGTTTTAATTGGTTAGTATTGCAAAAGCATTCTAAGTACAACTGCATTTTTAATTATCACGTTCGTTACGTACGCTGCGAACTCTACATACACTAAATTCTGTTTCTCACCCTTCTTATCAATCTTTTGTCTCCTGCATGTCTCTCACTATGACCATGGAAAGATATGTTTAAAAAAACATATCCAGCTGAACCTTTTGTCCTTGGCTGCTAGTAAGCTCCCTGTCCGTTCTGGCTTCCCTTTTTATGATTAATCATCACATTTTAACTTAAGCCATTTTAACCTAAATTCTCTATATATAACAATCCACCCCTTTCTCTCTTTAAAATGTGTGTATGCAAAACCAGAGTCCATCAGGGCATGGTGGGCCTGAGTCACCCTTCCAACCGTTAAGAGGGAAAGGAGTGGTATTAGGAATCTGTATATAATGACCCATATTATTTCCTTCTTTTTCCACACAAGGGGTATATGGATGTTGGGTGGTATTTTCTGCCCAGCATTTCTCAGGAACTGAGGTATGGGAAATAAAATTACCCTCCTTTCTTCCCCAAATGTGGTCCTGAAACAGGACCACTGTGTCTCTGCATTTCTTACATTTCACACCTGATAAAGACATAGGCAAACTACGAAAAATCAAAGAACATAACAATAACATTGTGAATCAAGTCTTTCTGCGAAATTGCAAGATAAGAGGTTTTTCTCCAGGAACACAAGTCCAATCTGAGTTCGTATCAGGGTCCTGAGGCGCCTCTACAGGTCCCTTAAATCTGGATGCGTGCGTCCACCCCTTCTCTCTTGTTCGTGCTGCAGCCTCTGTAGTTAAGAGAACTTGGTATGGACCTTCCCACTGGGGCTGGAGTTTTTCAGTTTTCCAGGTCTTGATGAGAATCCAGTCTCGTGGTTCCACTTTGTGTAAAGAAAAGTCTAGAGGCGGTGTTTGTGCCAATAGTCCTCTCTTTCGTAAATCTGTAAGAGAGCGTGACAGTGCCTGTAAATAGTTCCTAACAAATATATCCCCTTCCCCCAAGGTGGGACACCCCTCAACTGTACTCCAGAAGGGAAGCCCAAACATCATTTCATAAGGGGACAACCCTACATCTTTTCGTGGGGCAGTACGAATTCTTAATAAAGCCAGGGGCAGACACTTTATCCAAGGCATTTTAGTTTCCACCATTAATTTTGTCAATTGCATTTTTAGGGTTCCATTCATACGTTCAACCCTCCCTGAGCTTTGTGGATGCCAAGGGGTATGCAATTTCCAAGAGACCTGTAATGCATTACAAATCAATTGCTGGATTTTTGAACAAAAATGTGGACCCCTGTCTGAGTCTATAGAATCCATTATATCATATCTGGGGATTATCTGCTCTAGGAGGAGGCGAGCTACTGTAGAGGCTGTAGCATTTACTGTTGGGAAGGCTTCCACCCATCGGGTAAAGTGATCTATTACCACCAACAGATACTTCCATCTTTGGACTTGAGGTAACTCTGTGAAGTCGATCTGGATACTTTGAAAAGGGCGTATGGCTAATGGTTGACCTCCCATGGTCCCTGTCCTCATCACCTTTTTATTAATTTTTGTGCATAGGTGACAGTTCTGCACCTCCTGTTGGGCCAAGGTGTAGATTCCCTTACACACATATTCTCGAAGCACTGTGTCACATAAGGCTTGGGTGCCCCAGTGGCTCTGATGATGCAGGTGTTTTAAAATATTGCGAGTTATTTCTTTATTTAGAACCATTCTTCCATCTGGTGTCTTCCATGTTCCATCAGGCAGCTGGCTTGCGCCCAGCTGAGCCATGTCCTTTTCTTCCTTAGCAGTGAAAATGGGAGCCTTCTTTATGCCTTGTCTTATTGGGATTAAGGTCAGCAAACGGACTTCTTGTTGCATGGTTGCCCTTTTGGCTTCTTCATCAGCCAGTCTGTTTCCAATTGCTGTCGGGGTATCTCCCCTCTGATGGCCTGGTATGTAGACCACTGCTATTTCCTGGGGTAATGTCAAGGCTTCTAAAGTCAGAGTAATCATCTGTTCGTGTGCCAATTCCTTTCCTCTTGATGTAATTAGACCACGCTCCTTCCAGATCTTACCAAAGGTATGCGTATTTGGAATCAGTGTAAATCGTTCCAATTTTCTTTGCCAGTATTCTGAGGGCTCTCTGCAAGGCATATAGTTCACAGGACTGTGCTGACCAGCTTCTGGGTAGTCTCGTGGATTCTACTACTTTCCAAGTATTTCCTTCTATTATAGCATACCCACTTCTTCTCATTCCGTCAACACATCTGGCGGAGCCGTCAATGTAGAATTCATATCCTTCTCCCAGCGGAGTATCGCAAAGGTCTTCTCGGGTCTTGGTCTGAAGATCCGTCAACTCGACACAGTCGTGCTCCACCTCTCTCTCTGTTTCACTGCCGTATAAAAACTGAGCTGGGTTGCAGCTATTAATCTTTGCAAACTGTAGATCTTCTCCAACCATTAAAATGGTTTCATACTTTAATATGCGAGAATCAGTCAGCCATCGATGGGCAGTTTGTGTTAATAAAACACTCACAGAATGGGAGGTGTACACAGTCACCTTTCCTCCAAAAGTAAGTTTACGTGCTTCCTCTACCAACAGAGCAGCAGCCGCTACTCCCTGGATACACGTCGGCCATCCGCGAGACACTGGGTCCATCATTTTGGAAAGGAAAGCCACTGGGTGTCGCTGACCGCCTTTTTCCTGTGTTAAAACCCCCACTGCTGTTCCTTGGTTATGAGTGACAAATAGCTGGAAGGGCTGTTTTAAAGAGGGCAGAGTGAGTACCGGGGCTCGTGTCAGGCGATGCTTCAAGTCCTCAAACCATCCCTCCTCCTCCTGGGTCCATTTCAATGGATATTCATTTTCATTTGTCAGCTTTTCATACATAAACTTCACCAACGCTGAGTAGTCCTCTATCCATAACCTACAGTAACCTAAGAGTCCCAGGAATTGTCTTATTTCCTTCTTATTACGGGGTAACGGCATTCTAGTGATTCCCGCAATCCGTTCAGGGGTAATCCGTTTCTGTCCTTTACTTATCTGGTGTCCCAGATATACCACAGTTCTCTCAACGAACTGTAACTTGTTCCTGGACACCCGTAGACCCTTTTTCCCCAGATAATTCAAGAGTCTAATTGTATCTCCCCTCATTTCTTGTTCCTTGGGTCCTGATAATAGTAAATCGTCCACATACTGCATTAGTTGGGAATCATCAGATTGTGGATAGTCCGCCAGGATTTGTTCTAGCATTTGTCGAAACAGGTTCGGAGATTCAGTGAACCCTTGGGGCAATACAGTCCACCGAAGCTGTCTCCGTCTACCTGTCCATGGATTTTCCCATTCAAACGCGAACATATCTCTACTTTCCTCTTCTAATGGACACGTCCAGAAGGCATCCTTCAAGTCGATAACACTAAACCACTCATGGTCTGGGGGAATCCGACTCATAATAGTATAGGGATTAGGCACCACTGGGTGGCGGGTCTGAACAATAGCATTCAAACTTCTTAGATCCTGAACTAGGCGATAGGATCCATCTGACTTTTTCACTGGGAGTATAGGGGTGTTATAAGGTGACATGCATTCTTCTAATAGTCCATCTCGTATTAGAGTCTCAATTACCGGCTGTAGCCCTTTTCTCCCTTCCAAAGAAATAGGATACTGACGTTTCCTTACCGGCTGATGACCTGGTATTAATGTGACATGTAAAGGTGGGATGTCCAGACCTCCTCGATTTCCCTCCTTATACCAGACTCTCTCGTCAATCTGCCATTCATCCTCTTCCTTTAGAGCACAGAGGTGGACTCGCACTTCTCCGTCCACAGGGAGAGCACCCAAACCTAGGAGAGCCTGTAAGTCCCTTCCTAGGAGGTTAAATCCAGCCGACGGTAACAACAAGAGGTCTTGTACCCCTTCTCTTTCTTCCAGTTTCACTGTTACTTGGGGAATTATTGATACCATTCTGGGAGCCCCTTCTATCCCATAAATTTTCAAATTACTTTTTACAGGTTCAGTCCCGATTGGCACAGTTATTACACTACTTCGTTCCGCTCCTGTGTCCACCATAAACACCACCTCTTCTCCCTTGGGACCAATTTTTAGTTTTACCAGGGGTTCCCTCTTATACTTGGTCCCTAACATTTGGAACCCATGACCCCCCTAATCTTCTTCCATAAGTTTGAGGGCACGCAATTCCCTCTTGTATCGGGGGCATTCCCTCTTAAAGTGTCCTTCCTCATTGCAGTAATAGCACTTAACGAACCTCCGGGGTCTTCCCTCTCTTGGATATCTTGGATTGTTTAGAGGAAGGTTTTGTTTTCTTTCCCCTCTGGATTCGGCATTCATCTGTCGGATAGTCTGTACCATAACCTTTGTCGCCCTCTTTTGATCTTCTTCTTCTCTCTGCACATATACTTTTTGCGCCTTTTTTAACAGGTCGCTTAGGGGTTTTTCGCTCCAGTCCTCCTCCTTTTCTAGTTTCTTTCTAATGTCCTGCCATGATTTGGAAACAAATTCAATTCGAATAAGCTGTTCACCCATTGGTGTACTAGGGTCCACGCCCGCATACTGTTGGACATTCTTTCTCACCCTCTCCAAAAAATCAGTAGGGGACTCGTCTTTCCCCTGGTGGTTCCCAAATGCCTTGGTGAAATTGTGACCCTTTGGCACAGCCTCCCGTATCCCTTTAATTGTCCACTCTCTATATTGTCTCATACTTGCCAATCCCTCGGGTGTTCGTTTGTCCCACCTGGGTTCATTTAAGGGATATTTTTGTTCATGGGGTCTGGGGTCCCCAGGTTGTTCATATTCCCACATGAGGAGGGCAGCCCGTCGAATCATCTGCCTCTCCTGGGGTGAGAATAATGTTCCCATTATTGCCTGCATCTCTTCCCACGTATATGTGTTTGGTCCCAGGAATTGGTCGAGCTGTTCGGCCAGTCCTATAGGATCTTCCAATAACTTTTTCATTTCTTTCTTAAATCCCCGCACCTCTGTACTAGTTAGGGGAACATTCACATATCCCGTTCCCCCTCCCGGTCCTCCCATAGGAACTTCCCTCAGGGGATTTAGGCTTATTGAAAACTTTGATGGTCCTGGACCAGTCTGGGATCTTGTCCAGGGTCGGTTTACCGGTGGAAGTTTAGGGTCCGACTCCCTTAATTCATTCTTTTTTTCCCGGCCCCTTTCGGGGCAATCAGATTCATCACCTTTCCCCTCCGGTAATGAGCTTTCCTCGGGCGCAGTAGGCACCGGGGGAATATAAGGAGGGGGAAGGTTGTCCAGAGGTTCCCACTTCTTTTCTCCCGCTACCCTCAATTTAAAACATTTTGTTAAGGATCCTGGCCATGGAACCCAACAAAATGCATATGCTGACTCTTCTTGATTCACCTTTGGTCTCGAATTTACATATATGTTTAATGCTTGTCTAACCCAATCCTCATCAGATCCAAATTTCGGCCACCAGACCGAGGAACCTTTAATAGGTTGTTTCGACCAAAGGAGACAATATTGAACCATCTTTTTCTTGTTTTTGTCTCGATATCTTTTACTATCCCAATTTTCAAACATTCTCCCCAAAGGGCTGTCAAGGGGAACTCCCAGGAATTGTCCTGAATTTTCAGACGAGCCCTTAGATTTTGATCCTCCCATTTTCCCACCTAGATCCGTTTATCGTTGCTGAGGACCCTCTCATTCTGGACCCTACTCCCTTCTTCTCAGACGCCTCGTCGGAGGTACTGTCCCTCCTTCGGTTACCGCTGAGGTTTCCCTGGGGTCGACCCCTCTCTTCTCGGCACTTCGTCGGAGGTGCTGTCCCTCCTTCGGTTACCGCCGAGGTTTCCCTGGGGTCTATCCTAGAGTCCCACGACAGGGTCCTCACGCCACGACAAAAGCTCTATACCTGATCTATTACGTTAGGTTTTTTTATCCTAACAGGTGTATCCCGTTACACCTGTTACCCAATCCCCACACCACAATCGTAAGTCGTCACTTACCGGTGTCTTCTCGGGGATTGAACCGTCACCCTTCTCCTCTCCGTCTTGTCGTGTCACCTTGTCCGGATACCACTCGCTCAAGCCGCCCGAAGCAACGAGCAAGGGACTAGGAGCCGCTGAACTCAGCGGGGTGCACCACCTCCGATGTCCCTCTTCTCGCCTCCCCTCACGGCCGGAGTGTAGATCCCGGACGAGCCCCCATTTGTCAGAAATAAAACTTCTCACACATCAGTCTCTTTAAAACTGATGACACGACAAGCTTTATTTACAAGTCTGCAGAGTTGGACTCAACTGGCTTCTCACCAGTTAAGCCCCGATACATACAGTGCATTGATTTTTATACCCTTGTTGTTTGCCCTTCCCCTACTTATTAATACTGTTTTAATTGGTTAGTATTGCAAAAGCATTCTAAGTACAACTGCATTTTTAATTATCACGTTCGTTACGTACGCTGCGAACTCTACATACACTAAATTCTGTTTCTCACCCTTCTTATCAATCTTTTGTCTCCTGCATGTCTCTCACTATGACCATGGAAAGATATGTTTAAAAAAACATATCCAGCTGAACCTTTTGTCCTTGGCTTCTAGTAAGCTCCCTGTCCGTTCTGGCTTCCCTTTTTATGATTAATCATCACATTTTAACTTAAGCCATTTTAACCTAAATTCTCTATATATAACTAAGATGAAAAGCAGATTCCCAAATTTTGCAAAATGTTTAAAACGTGCACACTTTGATAATTGTATTGTGTGCATTGGCAAAATAACATAATAGCGACTCTGTTATATCTGTCTCTGAGGCCAATGTTCGAACATCTTTCAAGAGAGTGAACATGCCCCAATGGCATACCTGGCAGGGTCCTGAAACCCTGTGCCAACCAACTGGCCAGATTGTTCATGGACATTTTAAATCTCTTGTTGCTGCAGTGAGAGGTCCCCAACTGCTTGAAAAGGATATCCAAGAAGCCGTCTCAATGACTATCAGCCCATAGCACTCACCTCGACTGTGATGAAATGCTTTGAGGGGTTAGTCATGGCCAGAATTAACTCGTACTTAAGTGAAGACCTGGAGTCGCTGCAATTCCCCCACCGCCACAATCTCTCGACAGCACATAGATTCTCACTTGCTCTCCACTCAGCCCTGGATCACCTCGACAACAGCAACATGTAAATCAGATAGCTTTTATTTGCTTACAGCCCAACTTTCAACATCATCTTCTCAGTACTATAACAAAATTTCAATCATAGTATGCTTTTAAAACACGAAAATCCTTGACCAAACATTTATTTTAATCTATAATGAAAATAAACAATCTCTGTTGCTTGAAGAATGCCAATTATATCTCTCGAGGAAGAGTAACTGAGTTATTGAACTTGGCAGCATGAAGGATTTGGACTAAAACCAGTAAGGTAGCCAATAACGAAGGAAGCCTCTGCAATCTCTTAATGTACCAAATGTCAAATCAGCTCCCCTGTGCAGTCTGATTCGGTATCTTTACTAGTTTCGCGATGAAGTCAGCAGTACTGCATATTTCAGACTCTATCTTGAACATCGAAAATAAGTTCAATTCGTTGCATTTCTTTTTTACAATGGGGCAATGGCGACTCGTTTTAACAGCTGTAAGCGCTCTACTAAAAAAGACCGTGGCAATGTTATTTGGAAACGGAAACGTGTGCTTAAACACACTAACTGCACTTTATGGAGTTGAGGTCGTGGGAGTTTTTGTTCCACCTCTTTAAACCCTGCTTTCGATTCCCCTTAAACGCATTCACTCCATGTATACATTTTCTAAATTAGTGGGGGGGGGGGGGGGGGGGGTGTTTCCAGCTATTCCTTTCTTGAAATCTGCCTTCCGGGTCAGTCTTTGCATATCCTGAACCAGATCAACCAGCTCCTTGGAAATGTTTGGACTTGTTTGATCGGGGGTGGTGGGGACAGGAGAACGGGTGGGTGGGGGAATAAAGAGGGGTTCTTTTCCAGTTGGACAAGGCAGAACGCCCCTCCATCTCCATCATTATCTTGCGATCTTATGACTTTCCAGTCCGAGCGCGCACTCGAGAGTTTCGCCTTCCAGCAAGCACCAAGAATTGAATGCGATTCTTCGGTGCCGCATTCCGCGAATTCCTTTCCCAGAGAAGCTAACGATTTTCTCATGACACAGTCCACCAATGGACTGGGTGGGAGAGCGAGTTCGCATTTCTGCTGAGAGGAACAACTTTCACGGTGAAAAGTGCATCGTTCAATCTGTTTTACTTTGAATATCAATTAATAACACCTTGAATAGGTTGTATCATTTTTGGATCGATCGTAGTTTACATTATTGCACGAAATGTAGCACTGTCTCCCCCCCCCCCCACCCCTCCAATCAGGGGCTGTGTAAACGTGATGGTCCCAATACCCAGAAGCTGGTCACGCCACCCCTCGCTGCTGGGAATTGTAGTCCGGTTTTGCTCAAGGATGGGAATTGTAGTCCGTATCTTGATCAAGCGTTGACCCTTTGGAATTGCATCCCTTGGTATGAACGTTCATTGTGTCGGAGTGAGCAGGCGGGCGATCTGTGTTGATCCAGGCGGCGTCTTCACTCGGAGTGCCTTGCAATGTTTCCCAAGCTCGCTCCTGAACTTCCCGAAACTCCCCTCTTGACTGCAGAAACCAGATTGTGCCCTTGCCTCGATCCAGAAGATCGCCATTTAGGGGAGTGCTGAGTTTCTGGCCGTCGCTTCAATCACCATCAAGAAAAGCCCAAGGCGAGTTTCTTATAATTAAAAACAGTGGGGGTGGGACGTAAACTCCAGATCCCATAATTCCATGCAATGATTTCTTTCTCCTGGGCAACGTCACGTAGCGTCACGGAGCAGTCGGGTCGGTTGGAGTCGGCTACTTTGTTGGGAAAGTCTGGAGTCGATCGCTCACGGGAGCGAAGCTGTCAATCATCCTAGAGGGAGAGTGGCCGGGCCGCAGTGGGGCACTGAAACAGTCCCGCACGGTGGCTGCCATCGCTCCCAGCCCCAAGCACCCCCACCACTCACTGCGCTTTCTTCTCTCACGTTGTTGGCAGGGAATTGGACAAGAGAAAGAAAGTGAGGAGGGAGAGCGAGAGGGAGTGTACCTGGGCTGGGCTGGGAAGTTGATTCGGAGTTCCTGGACACTTTGAGGCACCCTCCTGGTTTGCCTTCGCCGTCGTTCGCTGCAGCTCGACCCTGAGTCAGAAGATGAGCGGCGGAGATATCGTCTACAGCGGCTGGTTAAGGAAGTCACCACCGGAGAAAAAGTTGAGACGTTACGTAAGTTTTTTTTTGCACAAAAACACCCATTTGAAATGGGATACTTTCAATGTATCAACTTTAAAATAGGATGGTGATCGCTCAGGAAAATCCCATTAAAATTAGGGAGAAAAATTTCGAACGAGGACTGATATTTCGATGCCTAGCCACTCTGATACTGGCTGCAAAAATCCAGCAACTCTTCTAATTTTATTCGCATGCAAAATAGAATTTGTGAGTTTCTCTGTGAACTGTTTGATTGAGATCTATCTGAGTGGTTGCCAACGTTGGCAGAACGTACGTCGTTTATTCCATAGTTCCACTCTCTAGTTTGCTTGACATTATTAGTGTTATGACGCCCTGTGTTTGTTTTGATATTTCTAATCGTGTTGCATTGGATGGCTGAATTTATGTAAATATATAATTTCAGGCGAATTTTTGCTGAATCAAACAGACTGTCAAAAAATCAGAGTTCCAGCGAGAGACACACCCTTGAACTTGGCTGCTACCCTTGGTCTATTTGAGGTGGAATGTGTGTTGATGTATTTTTTGACTGCAGGTACAATGCCAGGCGACGTGTAAGATTGATACAGCTGCTTGTTGCGTGTGGAAACCAGGGGTATGTCCTCCTGCGGAGTCATGATTCTCTCATCTCCAAGGTGTTCTCCCATTGATAACACTTGAAATATTTTGGCAGGCTGTCAGATGTTATAAAAGATGACAGGAGCTGGGCCTTTTTTTACCTGAGTCACGTCTGTGGTGTGGGAGGTGGCCTTTTAAATAGAGGGGGGGGGGAGGAATTCACTGAATTAAAATGCAGTTTAATCATCTGTGCGGAGAAAAAATATATACTCCTTGCTGAAGTTTTGCTACGTTTATTTAAGTTTGCCATGTTTCAGACATTTGGTCATTGCGGGTTGTCTGAGTGTCACGAGAGGCGTTGTAAAAACATTGTCGGTCGGCAGGTTTTGAACATTCAAGTATGCAAACTTTTGCATTCTTCGTTCGATAGAGTTAACGAGGTAATTATTTACCGCAGCTTTAGAACTGGAATCTTCAACCCATTTCGATTTTGTGTTCAATCGTACAGAAGAGGATGAAGCAGATAAAGAAATTGATCTCATGTGGAGATTTGAAGAGATGATTTCACCCACGAAACCAACCATATGTTGAAATGTGCTGGCATAGCAATGCATTCTTGAATGCATCTCTTTTGATTTTAGTACTTCCCTTTCTTTTAGGAGCTAAACTTAAGTGATTTGGCTTTGTATTTTCATACTTAAGTGGGCACCAATATCCTCTTGTATGATCTATATACAGAGTTAAAAGGAATTAATTATTTGTGCAATTCTTTAGTTTCCCTAATTCAGAATAGTTCACAACGATTTGAACCCACAAATATTTGTTAGCAGCGATGCTTTTGTGTCTAAATGTGGTAAATTGACATTTTGCTCAGGTACAGGTGGAAATATTGCTCAAATTAAGTTATTAGTTTATTTTGTTATATCCTTGTAATGTGGGGGGGGGGAATGTTGGAAGAAAGAAAGCGGAGTGCTCTCCTTTGCATTGAATCTCTGACTTGAAAGAAATAAACACTTGTAATGGCTTTACCATCGCCAGTGCAAACTAAAGAACTTCACTGGCCGTGAATTAAATTTGTTGTGTTGCAAAAATGATGGCCAAATGTGCATAGCAAGTCCAAACACGAGGGAGATAAATGACCACACTTGTTTGTCGAGTTATCTGAGGATGAATGTTGACCAAGAAATTAGCTGAACTTCCTGACGCTTCAAAACCAGTTGGAATTTTCAAGACTGCCTTAAATGAAGCAGAGGAACTAGACCTCAACTTGTATGCAAGAAATACTCTGAGGACTGGCAGTACATTTGGAGAGAGAATTCTCAGTCCAGGAACACTGTTTTCAGCTTTTATTTCAGATTTCCAGCATGTACAATATTTTAATTTTTTTGGCTCGTTAAAAATATATTTGTCAAAAATGTTTATTTATTTTGTTATGTAAAGATTTGAGCCTTGAACGTAACTGAAATGCAGATGTGGTGATCGATTAAGATTCTTGGATGAACAACAATGATGTCAGAATGCAACAACTGCTCAGAACATTATGGGAACAGGTCTTAACATGGCCTGACCTGAGTTAAAAGAACTTTTCTAACCTGAGTCTACCAATAATTATTCCCATGGAGTCAAATCTGATGCACCAAATATTTTGTACCTGGGTGAAGGGATGCTAGGGTATTACCCAGCAATTAGAGACCCTTGGTGTCTACTTTTTTATATAGTATATTTATAGCATGGAAACAGCCCTTTGCCCACCAAATTTGTGCTGACCATTAATCCATTTACACTAATCCTACATTAATTTCATTGCTTTTATTTTTGTATTTTTCTCAACTCTTTCCTCCTCCCCAACCCTTTACCAAATTCTATCACTTGCCTTCACACTAGAGGGCATTTACAGAGGCCAGTTACCCTTCCAAACAATACATCTTTATGATCTCGGAGGAAGCTGGAGCAGCTGGAAGAATGCCACATGTACAAACTACATGGGCAGCACACAAAGTTAGGATTGACCTTGGATATCTGGTGTTGTAAGGCAGGAGCTCCACCAGCTGCATCATTGTGCTGCCCTTTTTTCCCCCATGCTTTGCATCTAAGAAAATCATTCCTCTGTCGTGCAGCAAGAAGAAGGGACAATCCTCTATTTTGGTGCAGCTCAGGGGTTTTTTTTAAGTTCTAACAAACATGTCACAGCTCCTTGATATGGTGCTGAAGTTTTGGCTTGTGTTTTGATTGATTGGGAGGTGAGACTTTTCTAAACTGGACATTTAATTAATTTCAGTTAATAGTTCTATCCATTTTGACCTCTCTGTTCATTTTGCAAAGTGTACTGGCCTCCATATAATGTTGCCAGGCTCCACTTTCTTGATTACATCCACCTTGCTGACCACAGTCCAAGACCTTGCTGTTTGAGATCAGTGTTGTCTGGGCACATCCATGTCAAGTGCATGAAAGTTGCTCCCTTCGCAGTGTAAGTCCACTGATGGACTGCAAGGCTTGGTACGTTTGTGTTGGTCTATTTCTGCTCACCGAAGCAGAAAGTAAGCACCTGATTGAAAGTTCATATTTATTTTCAGAATACTTGCATGGCATCACATACAATCCTGAGATTCATTTTCCTGTGGTGAGTTAGAATTACTACTTCTTTGTAGTTCAGAAAACTGCATTCAAGAAAATACATGTACATGTAAAAATGTAAGAAATCTCAACAAACTGATTACAATACAGAGAAAAAAATCAATAGAGTGCAAAAGTAAGAGTCCTTAAAAGAGTCTGATTGAATTTGTCATTGAGGAATAAGATGGAGGAGGAGTATCAGCTGATCCTGAACCTGGGGTGCGAGTCTTGTGGCACCTATACCTCTTTCCTGGTGGTAGCAGCGAGAACAGAGCATATGCTGGGTGGTGTGGATCCTTGATGATGGCTGCTGTTCTCTGACGGTAGCATTCCCTGTAGATGTTCTTGATGGTAGGGAGGGTTTTGCCTGTGATGTTCTGGACTGTGTCCATTACCTTTTGCAGGACTTTCCACATGGGAGTATTGGGGTCCCCACAACAAACAGTGATGCAGCCGATCAGCACACTTTCCGCCACACATAGAACCATAGAACATTACAGCACAGAAACAGTCCCCTTCGGCCCTTCTAGTCTGTGCGATCCATTTCTCTGCCTAGTCCCACTGCCATGCACCCATTCCACAGCTCTCCATACCTCTCCCATCCATGCATCTGTATAAATTCTTCTTAAATGTTAAAATTGAGCCTGCATTTCACCACTCCACCTGGCAACTTGTTCCATGCTTGCACCACTCTGTGAAGAAGTTCCACCTTATGTTTCCTCTAAACTTTCCCCTTTAACCCTTAACCCATGTCCTCTGGTTTGTATCTCACCCTCAGTGGAAAAACCCTAGCTACATTTACTGTCTATCTCCTTCATAATTTTAAATATTTCTCTCAAATCTCCCCTCATTCTGCAACGTTCTTTGGAATAAAGTACTAACCTCTAACTTAGTTCCTGAAGTTCAGGCAACATCCTAGTAAATCTCTGCACTCTTTCCATCTTTCCTGTAGTTAAGTGACCAAAACTGCACATAACACAAATATGACCTCACCAATGACTTGTACTGCTTTATCATAACATCCCAACTCCTATACTCAATACTTCGAGTTTTTGAAGGCCAATATGCCAAAAGCTCTCTTTACAACCCTATCCACCTATGATGCAACTTTCAGGGAATTATGTATCTGTATTCCCAGTGCCTTTGTTGTGACTATCCCATGTAGTCGAGGATGATGGCTTTCATTCTATTGATCTACAGAGCAAAAATGCCTGTGCATGTATTTGTTTAATATGTACCTAACATTGCACTCCAAGAAGCACATGATGCTTCACAAATCAACCAACTAATTCCACTGGCATGAAAACCACGATGATTGGAGCGGATGGATTTGTTGCAGCCTTTGTCTGTCTTCACAGCCATTGAGTTTGCAGTAACTTTATCTGCCTGTTCCACTGTTGAGGTCTTGGTAGGGTTGTTCTTTCCCAGGGACCTCACCCTCGACCTTACCACCATGGGTGGCCCTACCAGGAGCATAACTGCAGATGGCATCACACTCGGGCCACACAAGCTTCTCCACCATGAGAAGATGACAACTTGTCAGTGCCGTACCATTTACCGAATATGTCCTTTTTTGGTTTGTCCTTCCAAAGAGCCACATTTCACACTTGTCTGCATTAAATTCCATCTGCCATTTTTCAGCCCATTTTTCTATCTAGTCCAGACCCATCTGTAAGCTTTGAAAATCTTTTTCCCTGTCCACACCACCTCCAATCTTAGTGTCATCTGCAAACTTGCTGATCCAATTTAATATATTATCATCCAGATCATTGATATAGATGATAAACAACAAAGGACCCTGCACTGATCCCTGAGGTACACCACTAGTCACAGGCCACCAGTTTGAGAAGCAATCTTCCACTACTACTCTCTGGCTTCTCCATCCATCCATTGTCGAATCCAGTTAACTATCTCACCATGAATACCAAGTGACTGAATCTTCCTAACTAACCTCCCATGTGGGATCTTGTCAAGGTCTTTTTAAAGTCCACGTAGACAACATACACAGCCTTTCCTTCATCAATTTTCCTGGTAACCTCGGAGAAGCTATAAGGTTGGTTGAACATGATCAACCATACACAAATCAAAGTTGACTATCCCTAATCTGTCCCTGTCTATCTAAATACTTGTATATTGGATATCTTAGAACACCTTGCAATAATGTACCTACTACTGACGTCGGGCTCACCGACCTATAATTTTCAGGGTTACTTTTGGACCCTTTTTTAAAAAAAAAACAGAACAAGAGCTACCCTCCAATCCTCCAGCACCTCACCCATGGCTAAGGATATTTGGAATATTTCTGCCAGAACTCCTGCAATTTCTAAACTACACCCCCCCCCCCCCTTAGGGTTCAAGGGAATGTCTTGCCAGGCCCTGGGAATTTATCCACCTTTATTTGCTTTAAGACAGCAAGCACCCCCTCCTCTTTAATCTACATAGATTCCATAACTTCACTGTTTGTTTTCCTTACTTCCCTGACCATGCCAGTTTCTGAGTGAATACGGATGCCAAAACCCCATTTTAGGTCTTCCCCATCTTTACTGGCTTCATACATAGCCAACCACTCTGATCTGTCCCATACTGTCCTTAAGCTCTTACTATACCTGTAAAAACCCTGAGGATTTTCCTTTGCACTGTCTGCTAAAGCAACCTCATGTCTTCTTTTAGCCTTCCTGTTTCTTTCTTGAGATTTTTCTTGCATTTTTAATATTCCTCAAGTATCTCATTGGTCCCTACATGGACTATGACATCTGGTTGTTCACCCTCCCTCCTGAGAATGCCGTGAACTTAATCTGCGACATCTTGGACCCTGTCACCAGGGAGGCAACATATTATCCGCGATTCACGATCCCTTCCACAGAGCCTTTTATCAATTCCCCTAAAACTGGAATCCCCTATCACTACAGCTTACTTCTTCTCCCTTTCCTTCTTAGACACAGGAAAAGACTCCGTCCCTGAGACCTGATCGCTGTGGCTTGTCCCTAGTAGCCCCCTCCTCCCCTTTTTAACAGTATCCAAAATAGTACACTTGTTATTGAGGAGAATGGCCACAGGGGTCCTCTGCACTGACTGTCTGTTCCCATTCCTTCTCCTGACTGTCAACTATCTACCCTCCTCCTGCCTCCTGGTGTGATAGCACCCCTATAACTCCTGTCTGTCAGCCTCCCAAATTATCTGGAGTTCATCCAACTCCAGCTCCGATTCCTTAACTCAATTTATCAGGAGCTGCAGCTGGATGCACTTATCACAGATGAAGACATCAGGGATACTGCTGGCTTCCCTGAAGACCCACATTCTGCAAGAGGAGCATTCCCCTGCCCTGGTTAGCTCAGGGATCCTCCATCAGAGTTGTGAGAGAGAAAAGTAAAATCATTTTGAGTTGCAGAGAAGGTGTTGGGCAGGTGGATCTAGAACTGCCTTTTCACCATAACACTTAATTTCCCTACAAGAAAATATTTCAAACTGTGCCATAAATATATTTCATGAGGCAGCTGTTATTCTTTCCTTGAGCAGAGAATACCAAAGCTTCATTATTCTCTGAGATAAACAGTTCCTCCTCAATGCCATCCTAAATCTACTCCCCCAAATCTTGAGTTGATATCCACTTATTTCACCTACCACTGGAAACAACTTTGGTGTCTCTATCTCATCTATCCCTTTCATAGTTTTACATGTTTCTATAATATCTGAGCTTCAATGACTATCTCGGAGGATCTTTCCTGGACCCATCGCACCAATGGCATCATGAAGAAAGCACGTCAGTGCCTCTAGTTCCTCAGGAGTTTGTGGAGGTTTGGTATGACACCAGAAACCCTGGCAAATTTCTACAGAGGTGTGGTGGAAAGTGTATTGACCGGCTGTATCACAGTCTGATATGGGAGAACCCTGAGCGTAAAGTCTCCAAAAGGTAGTGGCAACAGCCCAGGACAATACAGGCAAAAACCTCCCCACTATTGTGTACATCTACAGGAAGCGCTGCCTTAGAAGGGCAGCAGCATTCACCAAAGACCCCTACACCACCCAGCACATGTTCTGTTTTCGCTGCTTCCATCAGGAAAGAGGTATAGTTGCCACAAGCCTTGAACTACAAGGTTCAGGAACAGCTGCTACCCCTCCACCATCAGCCTCCTTAATAACAAACTCAATCGGAGACTCATTTAAGGACTTTTTCTTATTCACTTTATTGATTTTTCTTTGTTCTCTGAATTGCAGTCAGTTATTTATAATTGTTACCTGTTAACAGTTCTATAACCATATAACCACTTACAGCACAGAACAGGCCAGTTCAGCCCTACTAGTCCATGCCGTAACAAATCCCCACCCTCCTAGTCCCACTGACCAGCACCCGGTCCATACCCCTCCAGTCCTCTCCTCTCCATGTAACTATCTAGTCTATCCTTAAATGTAACCAATGATCCCGCCTCGACCACGTCTGCCGGAAGCTCATTCCACATCCCTACCACCCTTTGTGTAAAGAAATTTCCCCTTATGTTCCCCTTATAATTTTCCCCCTTCAATCTTAAACCATGTCCTCTAGTTTGAATCTCCCCCACTCTTAATTGAAAAAGCCTATCCACGTTTACTCTGTCTGTCCCTTTTAAAATCTTAAACACCTCCATCAAGTCCCCTCTCAATCTTCTACGCTCCAGAGAAAAAAGCCCCAGGCTGCACAACCTTTCCCTGTAACTCAAACCTTGAAATCCTGTCAACATTCTCGTGAACCTTCTCTGCACTCTCTCTATTTTGTTTATATCTTTCCTACAATTTGGTGACCAAAACTGTACACAGTACTCCAAATTTAGCCTCACCAATGCCTTGTACAACTTCATCATACCCTCCCTACTCTTGATTTCAATACTCCGAAATATGAAGGCCAACATTCCAAATGCCTTCTTCACCACACCATCTACCTGAGTATCAGCCTTGAGGGTACTATTTACCATCACTCCTAAATCCCTTTGTTGCTCTGCACATCTCAATAGCCTACCATTTAATGCATATGACCTATTTAGATTTGCCTTTCCAAAATGTAACACCTCACACTTATCTGTATTAAATTCCATCAGCCATTTCTCAGCCCACATCTCCAGCCTTCCTAAATCACCTTTTAATCTACGGTAATCTTCCTCACTGTCCACAACAACACCACCAATCTTTGTATCATCCGCAAACTTGCTTATCCAATTCTCCACCCCTACTTCCAGATCGTTAATATATATATTACAAACAATAGTGGACCCAGGACCGATCCCTGAGGAACTCCACTAGTCACTGGCCTCCAATTGGACAAACAATTTTCTACCACTACTCTCTGACACCTCCCATCCAACCATTGCTGAATCCATTTCACTACCTCCTTATTTATACCTAATGCCTCCACCTTTTTTCCTAACCTCCTGTGGGGAACTTTGTCAAAAGCTTTACTAAAGTCTAAATAGACAACATCCACAGCTTTCCCTTCATCAACCTTTTTTGTAACCCCCTCGAAAAACTCAATCAGGTTTGTCAAGCATGATCTAACCCTGACAAAACCATGCTGATTGCTCCCTATCAATCCCTGTACCTCCAAATATTTGTAAATACCATCCCTCAGAACACTTTCCATCAACTTACCCACCACAGACGTCAGACTCACGGGCCTATAATTCCCAGGTTTACATTTGGACCCTTAAACAGCGGAACCACATGCGCCACCCTCCAATCCTTTGGCACTATCCCCGTGACCAATGACATCCTAAATATCTCTGTTAATGGCCCCACTATCTGTCCACAAGCCTCCCTGAGTGTCCTTGGGAATATTTTGTCCGGTCCCGGAGATTTATCCACCTTTATCTTTTTCAACACAGCCATCACTACCTCCTTGGTTATCCTTATATGCTTCATGACCTCCTCACTATTTTTCTTTACTTCAACTGGTTCAATATTTTTTTCCCTAGTGAATATCGAGGCAAAGAAATGATTCAAAATTTCCCCCATTTCCTCTGACTTCTCACTCAGCCTACCCTTGCTGTCTACAAGGGGTCCAATTTTATCCCTCACTAATCTTTTACTTTTAATGCACCTATAGAAACCCTTTGGATTTATTTTTACTCTGTCTGCCAAAGCCTCTTCGTGCCTTTTTTTGGCCTTTCTAATTTCTTTCTTAAGATTCCTTCTACACTCCTTGTAGTCCTCCTTCAAACTCTCAGCTCCCTGCTCCTTATACCTCTTGTACACCTCCCTTTTTCTCCTAACCAAATTTCCAATATTCCTCGAAAACCAAGCCTCCCTATGACTTCCACCCTTTCCTTTGATCCTCACTGGGACATATCTACTCTGTACTCTCAAAATTTCTTTTTTGAATATCCTCCATTTTTCATTTACATCCTTACCTGAAAATATCCTGTCCCACTCAATACTCCCCAAATCCCTTCTTATTCCTTTGAAATTTGCTCTTCTCCAATCCAGAACCTCAACTTTAGGCCCCTCCTTACTCTTCCCTAAAACTACCCGAAAACTAATAGAGTTTTGATCACTAATCACTTACAATCACTTTTGATGGTTTACATCTTTATGCTGTGTACAGTTTACTTTTTGCACTACCAATTAGTGGTAATTCTGCTGTGCCCGCAGGAACAAGGAATCTCAAGGTTGCATGTGATGTCATGTAAGTTCTCTGACAATAAATCTGAAATCTGAATATCTCCTACTCTTCTGAATTCCAGCGAGTATAGACCCAAGCAACTCAATTTTTCCTTGAAGGCTAACCAGCTCCTCACCAGTATCAATCTGGAAAACCTCTTCTGCACTGTCTCCAAAGACAGTACATCTTTCTCATGTAAGGAGACCAGAACTGCACGCAGTACTCCTGGTGTGGCCTCACCAGTATTCTGTGCAGCTGAAGTAAAATCTTGAATTCAATTCTTCCAACATCAAAGGCCAACATTCTATCAGGTTTCTTGATTACTTGTTGCACCTGCAAACTAACTTTTTGGGATTCATGCACAAGTATTCCCAGGTCCCTCTGCATGCTGAAATCTTGCACCATTTAAAAATCATCTGATTATTTGTTTCTTCCAAAGTGGATGACTTCGCATTTACCAACATTGTACTCCATCTGCCAGACCCTTGCCCACTCATGTGCCCTATCTATCTCTCTGCAAACTCATCGCATTCTCTGCACAATTTGTTTTTCCATTCAATTTCTTGCCATTGGCAAATTTAAATATAGTGCACTCGGTCCCCTCTTCAAAATTATTAATATATATCATGAACAGTTGCAGCCCAGCACCGAACTCTGCAGCACTTGTCCTCACTGCTGATGGCCAACCAAAGAAGCACCCATATATCCAAAATCTGTACCTTCAATTGGTTATCCATGTCCAACTTCATGTCTCCTTATGGACAAGTCTTTTATGCAGCACTTTATTGAATGCTTCTGCAAATCCAAGTATCCAATCTCCACCTGTTTCCCTCTGTCCTCTGCACTTGTTAGATCTTCAAAGAACTCCAATACATTTGTCAAACATGTCCTGCTCTTCGTGAATGTGACCTGATGGAACAATTTCTATCCAGATTTTAGCTATTTGTTCCTTAATGTTAACTTCAACTTCAAGTATTTTCTGACTACAAATTTTAAATGAACTGGCCTTTGCCTACATCCAGTTTTCAATAGTGGCATGACATTTGCTCTCCTCCAATCTGCTGGGACCTGTCCAGAGAATATTGCTAAATTATCACAATCGCATTTGCTATAACCTTTGCCATTACTTCAGAACACTGGGATGCAACTAGTTTGCTCAGCACCGCCTCTTTAGCGATAGCTATTGTATTGACAACCTCACCTACCATCGCATCCTTAAATCGCTCTTTGGGACCTTAGACATGTCTTCCACTGCAAAGAATGACACAAAATGGTCATTGAAGGCCTTGGCTATTTCTGCATTATCCAATTTTAATTTCACCTTCTCATCAAGGTGCATTGTGGAGGCTGGCCAGGAGAGTAGCCTTGATCAAAGATTGGGGTGTGCAGCAGAGGGCTTGAGATTGAGTGTTGATAAGCAGCATTATGTCTTGAGGTTACAGTATTCAAATATGTTGCTCTTGCAATTTTCACTTGCACAATAATATGCTCACATTTTAAGAAAGAAATGGGCATTATAATTATCATTCATTTTTCATATTTGTTAAACCATACTTTGTTTTCATAACTTTGATTCCATTACAAAACTATATTGCAAATGGAAATTGAAATGCATTTGGTTTGTAGGAAAAGCAATCCCTGCATTTGGGTAAGGGAAGTTCACCCTTATGGAAGTCAAAAATTTGAGATTGGGATTTCACAGAATTAGTGGCAAAATACTATTTTTTGATTCCTAATACACGCTGTATTCTGGGAATGCACTCCCACAGGGTTGTCTCTGTGCTTGTGTTAGAACACAATTTTAATAATTGAGAAAGAGTCTGGATTATTTTAAAGAAAATGGCAGGTTCAAGATGCTTCCTGCTGTAACAATTTTTATTTTCTTTTTTTTTGTGAAATATTTTATTTAAAATGTAAAAAAAAATTAATTAACACAATACAAAATATATAATCAATAAGTATACATGGCATATAACAGAAAAACCCCTCTATCTCCCCCTTTACTCAGTAAACCCTCCCCCTTTATATACCCCTTACCTCACCTCTAAACTCTCCCCTAACTACCCCTTCTAAAAAGAAAAAGAAAGAAGAAGAAAGGAGATGTAAACTATAATGACATAGATAAATACCGTGGATTGAGGCACTTCCACCACACCAAGGCAGAAGTATTCAAAATCTTAAACCCATATAATCCAACTAAGGGCTCCAAACTTTCCAATTTAAAGAAAGTTAATTATCTCGTAAATTATATGTTTTTTTTCCAATGGTATACAAGATTTCAATTCTGTATGCCATTGAAGTAAATTCAACTCTATATCGTTTTTCCATGTAACCACAGTACATTTTCTCATTAACAAATTTTTTTATTTTCGATCAATTTTCTGCTGTATTAGGATTTGTTTTTATTTACAAGGTAGAAGCTGATTCCGGCCATTGAAACCTGTGTCACCCAATTAACCTACAATCCCATATGTTTGAGGTGGGAGGAAACCTGAGTTTCCAGGGAAAACCCATGCAAGTCATGGGAAGAACACACAAACTCCTTACAGGTTGTTGGTCGTGCTGCTACCTCACCAATCCACGAACCTGGGTTTGATCCAGACGTTGTGGAGTTTATATGTTCTCCCCATGACTACATGGGTTTCTGCCAAGTATTCAGGTTTCCTCCCACACTGCAAAAGAAATGCTGTGGGGTTAACACCTAATAGCATGCAAGAGGAATAAATCACAGCTACAGGGAACTAAAGAGAGAGTGAAATGGGAGCTGGTATGGGCTTGATGGGTTGAATGGCTTATCGTTTGTAATAAGTAATTGGATGGGTTAGTTTGACTATCTTTCCCACACTGAGCTCAGATGTATATATTGATATCATGAAACTCATACTTAAATATTTGTGGAAACGATGAGCGCAAGTAACAAATTAGTCATTTGTATTCTGTGGGAGTACCAAAAATTCAGCACAATTGTCAGGTCTGCCTCCAGTGATTCACTTCCAAAGAAAGATCCAAGAAGAAACCATCAGCATTTCTGTTCTTAGATAATGACTAATCCATGTTTTGTTTTTCTCTCTATCACTTTTTGCTGTGTGTCATATATTCAGTAACTGCAACCTTTTACAATTTGTACATAGAATTCTGAAGAATGGGATTGCAGACAGCACTTGATTTATTTTTCAAAAACCCATCTTTCACAAAGCATAACTAGAAAATGATGAGGGGGAAAAATCAAGAGGAAGTTCTGAAGAAGAAAAACAAAATTTACAACAGGAACATCTCTTTCCAATGTAAAGACACATCAGACTGAAACCAGATGTGTAATGTGCTGGGTTCCTTCATGGTGGCATCAGCTATTTTTTCCACAAGTGCTCCCATCAGCATTGGGGTTAATGGTTGTGATTGCCTGACAGCCTAACCTGTGATTATTGTTTGTTTTAGTTTGAATTTTAAAAGAGTTTGATTACTTTTTTATTTGACAGTGGGTTAACAAAATATGAATGTAGACCTCACAGTTTCTCACTTTACGATGATTTGCTAAAAGTGATAAATGTAACTTCTGCGAACCGTTGAGTGGAAAGGTCATTTGAGGTGGGGGTATCCCAATTTTGTGGAGATTAATGCTGCAACTGGGTTCATTTTTAAAAATATGTCTGTGTCTATTAGGTGAAGCACCCACCCTCCCCACTTATTACCAGTTACTAGTCCCTCTTCGTTGTTGTAAAAATTATTTGAAGGAAACTAGATGTTTGTTTAGATTAAATATTAAAAATTATTTACTCGGCTATTGACATGACTAAATTAAGTCCGTACTTTTTTTATATCCACGTCATTAGGCCTTTTCACACCACAGTGTAAAATGGAGATTCCCCGGAAATTTTCCCGGGAACCCTCCCATGAATCTGTGGTGTGAAAAGGTTGCTCTTGGAACTTTAAACAGGTCAGCAGCCCCACCCCATACCCAGACCAGCCAAATGGCCAAGCAGGGAAGTCTCGTGACGTCAACGTTTGCGTGCTGTGTCAAGTAGCCAATTAAAATTCAAATTAAAAGGTGCTTACCTCCTGACAATATCACTTTGTTTTGCATGTCATAATAGCAGGACGAATGGCCATCCTTATTAACCATAATCCCTCGCAGTTGGAACCATTCTGTATTTTCCTGAGCAGTTCCAGCTGTGAGGGATTATGGGAAATCAGCCATTCATCTTGCATTGTGCCGCCATCGTGGGGGGAGGGGTTGCGACGGGAGGTCGGGGGGAGGGAAGGAGCGAGGGGCAAGCGACCGACGGATGGGGGGGGCGAACTTGTGTAATGTTGGGGGTGGGACCCCCTAAATTGCCGGGGAGGGAAAATTCGTGAGAATTTGGACCGCGGTGTGAAAGACCCGGGAGGTCCTGAATTCCCATGAATTTCACCGGGACAAAGTAGGATCACCACTTGCCTGCGGAGTGAAAATGGTTATTGATGGGTTTTTCTTCATATTTTGATTAACTGGAGTATTGCCTATCAGTTCTTGTGTTCTACAAGTCTGGACCACAACAACTAGTGTTCTTGTCTAACTTTGCAGATAGGTTCTGACTATTCTCTTTTTGAGAGCTGTTTTAACTGGAATGAATGTTCAGTAAAGATATCCTTGATGTGGCCAAGAGACGATATGTTTCAATATGGTAAGAAATAAAGATACATTTCTGGATATTTACTAACTTCAGTCCTGGAACTCCATCGTTTTCATTTATTATTAGTACAACTGGGCGAAAATTCACGCAAATGTGAAAAATATTAAATAATCTGGTTGCCAGTATTGCACTTTTCTTAAAATCAGCATTTCTATTCACTTTCTTTGTAATGTATTTAAATTGTTACAAATTTAAAATTTAAATATTATATTTAATTTTAGTTCAGACAGCTAAGTTGTTGAAAAAATAAAGTTTTGCCTTCATCCCTTAATTATCTATTTATGAAATTCCATACATAGTGCAAACATTTTGTTGAAAAGTAATTTCTAAGTATCTGTTATTCCTGTAGGTGGCATTGTAATTGATATTTTTAATATAAAATGTATCACACTGATGCACAATAGCTGCACTTCTAGGGTGTGTCATATTCTGTAATAATACTATATGGCCACTATATCTCAGACTGTTTGTTCCTTTCACAAATTAAATGCTTTTTTTTAAATCGGACTTTCTAAATTTAAATTTAGAGTAAAGCAGCATTCAAATATTGTTTTCTGTTTAATGCAGCCTTTTGGATGACTTCTAAAGCAAACAATAGTATTCTTGATTAGGTATCATTCATGGACCCTGCCGTTGATTTTGAGCAATGGGCACTCACCAGGATGTGGCAGAAGTTATCTTGGGAACCAAGTGCTGATTTATTGCACTTAGGCAAAGGCTAGATAGGAACCCCTGATAACAAGGAAATTCAGCAATAGGATTGTCACAGAACCAGTTGGTGGCTATTGCCAGTCATTCTGCCAGAGGATCTCCTGCATCCTAACCTGGTCGTGTTAGCAGTAAAGGATGTTGTGATGCAAGATGTGTAGCAAGTTGGTTGAAAATGTCTTGTTAGAAGCTGCCTTGGTTTGTCATGAAACATTTTGCAATATGTGGCAACCCACATAGTCGCACAGACAGCATCAGAGGTCTGGATTAAATATGACCTATGATGCAGTAGCATTAACTGTTGCCCTACCTTTTACTATAACCACATAAAATTAGGAGATTAAAACAACCAGTCAGCAAAAAGAAAAGTTAGAAGAATGGAGTTATGGAAAATTCTGAGAGGAATATAGCACTGGAGTAAAGATTTGTCATAATTTACTTCATGGATCTATTATGGTGGTAGTAACAAGAGAGCTGATTCAAAAGATGGGATGGGTGGGAAATTGTTTACAAGGTATTCAGAAAAAGAGAAGGATGACTGTAGTGATCAAAGAAGCTGTTATAATACTGCCAAGATTCTATGCTTGATTCCTAGCCATCCTTCCTCATTCTGTTCTATCTACGTGATTTTATCAAAGTTCTCTTGCCTGCTGCACTAAATCCTGTTTGCCCATTATTACTGTGCTCACTGATCTACATTTATTCCCAGTTAAGGAACATTTCTATTTTCATTGTTGTATCTCTCTTTGGCCTTGTTGCTTTATTGCTTCAAACATCTTGGGTTGTATAACTCCAAAATACACATACTCATTCATTTGTGGATTCTTAATGATCTCTTGGAATGAATCCGTTGCAGATAAACAAGCATTTTGCCTCTGGAATTTCCTCCCTTTCTAACTTTTAACTTGTTAAAGGGCACTCTTTGACTAAAGCTTTAGTCTCCTGCTCTTATATGTTGTGCTCAGTTGTGTTTTGAAATGTTTCACTCTATTAAAAGTAATGAAAACATACAATTTGGAATATCATTACCATTGAGCTATATCATCCAACATGTTTTTTTGCTGGGCCTGCCCTTTGAATTGGGACCCAGCATTGCTATTGAAAACTCTCAGCAGCTTTTGGTTTTATGCTTGATAATAGACTCAACCACTACCCTCTTCTGATTGGCTGAAAGGGAACTCCCCCTCAACAACTTTTCCTTCGACTCCTCCTCCCACTTTGTCCTGATCAAAGTGTAGCTGTTGGTACTCATTATGGGCCCCAGCTATCCCTGTTTTTCCATTGGCAATGTAAAACAATCCAGATTGCATGCCTACACAGGTAAAGCCCAACTCTTTCTCCACTGCAGTGGTGCTGCATCCTGCACCTATGACAAATCCTTCAATTTTAATCAACTCTGCCATTAAAGTCCACTTTCACCTCAAACTCATTTCATCCACCTCCGGTAACACTCTCCTCTTTCTTAATCTCTCTGTCTCCATCTTGGATGAGATTATGTACCAACATCCTTTACAAACCTACTGACTTCCACAGTTACCTGGACTACACCCTCTTCCCATCCAATCTCTTGTAAAGATGCCATTCCTTCTCTCAGTTCCTTCGTCATCACCATATCTGTTCCCATGATGACTCTTTCCATTCGAGGGCTTCTGAGATGTCCTCCTCCAATAAACAAGATGACTTTTCCACTACTGTCAATGCATTCCTCACCCACATCTCCATATCTCGCACATCTGCTCACCACTTCCCCCTCACTGCGACATCATCGGGAAAGGATTCCCTCATCCTCACTTATCACCCCATTCGCCTCCACATCCAGCATTATTCTCAGCAATTTTCATCATCTCTCCCATTAGTCACTTCTTCTCTTCTCCACCCACTCTTGCTTTCTCCAGTGATTGCTCTCTCCGCAACTGTCTTCTCGCCCCTTCCAACTGATCACCCCCAGCACTTATCCCCACAATCTGCACTTATACCTCCTCTGTCACTACCATTCAGGGCCCTAAACGTTACCTGCAAATCTGTAGGGGTTGCTTATTACATCTATTGCTTTCACTGTGGCCTGTACATCTGTGAGACCGGTCGCAGATTGGGGACTGCATCACTAAGCACCTTCACTCTGCTGTACCAGCCAGGATCTCCATTGGCCAGCCACTTTCATTCTACTTCTCATTCCCACATTGTCCATGGTCTATTGTTCTGCCAGGTTAGGGTCATGCAAAATAAATGTACAACACTTTATATTCCACCTTGACAGACTCCAACCAGACAGCAGTAACATTGACCTCCAATTTCCATGTTTTCCTAACCCTTCCCCTTGCTTTCCCTGATCTCTCTCTCTCTCTCTCTCTCTCTCTCTGACCCCATTCGTCTTCCTCTTCTCCTTCACTCCCCTTCCCCGTCTTCTCTACCTACCTATCACCCACATCTTCCCTTCATTCCATGATCTTCTGTTCTGTCAAAGAGCTAAGGAAGGTGCACTTTGCTTTTTTTCCCCCATTTATTCCCCTTCCTATTTGTATTCACATGCCAGCTCGTGCTGCTTCTTCTGGGTTTTTATTTCAGATTCTGCCCTGTTTCTTGCTATTTCTGAAGAAGGGTTATGGAGCAAAACGTTGAATGTCTATTGCCTTCATTGGACGCTGACCATATTTTGTGTGTTGCTCCGTGTTCAGTGTCTGCAGCCTCTCTTGTTTACCTCCATGTCCAAAGTGAAGCTTTGAGTGTTTATCAAATCCTCAATGCTTACATAGGTTCACAACAGAGAGTTCAGATAGTACCTTTTCAAAAGTCATTTTTAAAGCAGGCCATGGCACATGCAACAGATTTTATCTGTAAGGTCTGCATTTTTTTTTGTCCAGGTGGGACTTCTTTCTGGCCAATTTTGTGCAAAGTATTGTAACTGATAGTTCTAGCAATTTCCATTATTCTATCTGCAACAGTAAATGGGAAAAATTGGCTTAATTAGTTAACTGTCAAGATGGAATTTTATGTCCTTTTAGTGGAAAATAAATTGACCATCCTCTAATGTGGCAGATGTATTATCAGAAGAGGAGCAGTTGATTCTGGATAATTTTTTACAGCAATCATTTTATCCTTGAATATTTTCATCAGTGATAAAGTGAGATGCAAAGTTAAAGTTTGTGACCATTTTGCAAATGTGTCAAACACATGGAGGATTCTTCAATTACAAAATCCAACCTGTACTGTCTGATTTAAAAAAAAAAGTTTTTTCTCTTGTTTGAAAATTTTGACATTGCACTGGAATATTTTCAGATTTAGTACAGTTTATTGTCACTCATCTTGAAAGTTTTAAAGTAATCCTACATTCCACGATTAGCAGAAAGTTGTACTTTTTTAGTGCTTAGAATGATCATGTTTTCATTAAATTAATCAAAATTTAACATTTTACATAAGGAGTGCCAGTTTGTTTGTTTAACGTAGTCTGTGTGACTGCAGTGATCCTGAGATTCAAGACACAAATTCTTCTCATCACAATGTAGAATATACATGTGCCTGTATTTGTTTTGAACATATCAGTTCTTTGACCATTCTATAATAAACAATACATTTGAGGTGTTTTTGCCCATGGGCACAAATTAGTAAAAATGTTAATTTTTTTTAACAGATATATTGATATAGTCTATGGCAGCCATTTTTAATGGGACCACAGCACATTTAAGAGAAAGCTTTGTTTTCACCTCTCATAACAACGTAACGTAAATATTTTTAATGTTTTTTTTAATGTAGTTGGTAGGAGAGAAGAACAGAATAAAGCAAAACTTGACTGCTTCACAAGGAAGTGGGGTCCTATGGTGGATATAGCAAAAAAAAAGGTTGAGAATGGCTGGTCTATGGAACATTAAATTGTTTATTTAATTTTTTTTCCATTTCCTGTGGATCATGGACATGGAAATAATGTGAATTTTTTTTTGAATTTTTTTCTATTTCCAAAATTGTTTTGTCATTTGTAATGAATGCAATTAACTTTTCATTTCTGCCATGTTGTGTCAGCATAATTTATTATCCTGTTCAATGAAACACTGTCTACACAGTAGAAAGCTCTTGTATGCTTGTTGACCAGTGCGACATTCTGAAATAAATAATTTCAAGCACGGCAGCAATTTGTTTTCTCTGTCTTCTTAGTTTGGTTGAATAAGATGAGAGCATTGTACACCAAGGACTCTCACTAGATCAAATTATACTGTCAAAGGGTGGGAGTCACGTGATGGAGTAGTGGCTGGTCGGGTTGAAACAGCCCTCTCCAGAGAAAAGAAAAAAAAATGTGAGAAAACAGAGCTCAATAAATATAAAATACAGGAAGAGAAAGATAAAGTTACAGAGAATAGACAGAAGATGGCACCCAAAAGAGAAAAAGTAAGAATAACAGAGAAAAGGGAAGAAGGAAAATCACTGGAAAAGAAAGAAGAAGCCTTACCTGCACATCAGAGCAGAGTGCCACCGTGGAGAGGAGAGGCCGAACTCCGATGTTGTTGAGTCCCCAGAAGAGCATTGTCCTCCTGACCAGCAGACTTCAAAAATGGCTTTCAGAGCCAAGAGGAGGTGCGCATTGGGCAAGTAAAAGTAAAGGTTAACGCCGACGGGAGGGGGACTCAGCTGAGGAGCGGCCAGCTGTGGAGCGGACAGCTGAGAGACGCCCATTTTCAGGGCGTTCGGCTGGGGGAAGTAAAGAAGAAGAATGGTGAGAAAGAGAATGAAGGGCTGGAAGAGGGAGAGCGGCAGCAGGGCGACCGACAGGGGGATGACCTGCGGCAAGAGACCCAGCAGCGGGTTGGCCTGCAGCAGGTCGACCTGCAGCGAGAGGCCCAACAACGGGTCGACCTGCAGCGGGAGGCCCATCGACCTGCAGCGGGAGGCCCATCGACCTGCAGCGGGAGGCCCATCGACCTGCAGCGGGAGGCCCATCGACCTGCAGCGGGAGGCCCATCGACCTGCAGCGGGAGGCCCATCGACCTGCAGCGGGAGGCCCATCGACCTGCAGCGGGAGGCCCATCGACCTGCAGCGGGAGGCCCATCGACCTGCAGCGGGAGGCCCATCGACCTGCAGCGGGAGGCCCATCGACCTGCAGCGGGAGGCCCATCGACCTGCAGCGGGAGGCCCATCGACCTGCAGCGGGAGGCCCATCGACCTGCAGCGGGAGGCCCATCGACCTGCAGCGGGAGGCCCATCGACCTGCAGCGGGAGGCCCATCGACCTGCAGCGGGAGGCCCATCGACCTGCAGCGGGAGGCCCATCGACCTGCAGCGGGAGGCCCATCGACCTGCAGCGGGAGGCCCATCGACCTGCAGCGGGAGGCCCATCGACCTGCAGCGGGAGGCCCAGCAAGGATACAGAAGCAGCTCACCAGAGAAGGATGAAGATACAAAGATACAGAGAACAGAAGAAGATGACACAGAAGAGGAGGAAGAAAACCAAGAATTTCAAAGGAAAGAAGAAGGTAAAATAGAAGGACAAAGTTTAGATAAAGACTTTTTCGAAGAACAAAGGAGATCATTAAAAGAATGGCTATCATTAGAATTTAGTTCAATCAAAAGAAAAATGAAAAGAACTGAAGACAGAATGCAAAGCTTAGAGTTGGTCATGACTGAAATAGGGAAAAGTGTAGAAAATGTGGAGGAATGAGAAGCTGCTGTAAAAATGGAGATAAATGATTTAAAAGGGATGTTGGAAGAGAGCAAAAAAAAATTAAAGAGACAAGATTTATTGTCACAAAAAATTGATGTATTGGAAAACTACAGTAGGTGAAACAACATAAAAATAGTGGACCTGAAAGAAGGCAAAGAAGGGTCAGATATGAAGGAATTTATAAAAGGATGGATCCCGAAGGTGCTGGGAATGACAGATTCACGTGAAGAAATAGAAATCGAAAGGGCGCCTAGAGTGCTAGTACCAAAACCACCACCACATCAAAAACTGAGATCCATATTGGTAAAATTTCTAAGATATACGACAAGAGAAAACATACTGGAGCAGGCAAGAAAGAAGGTTAGAGAAGACTATAAACCGTTGGAATATAAGGGACAAAAAATATTTTTTTACCGGATATAAGTTTCGAAGTTTTAAAGAAGAAGAAGGAATTCAACACGGCTAAAACAATCTTATGGAAGAAAGGGTATAACTTTATATTAAGACATCCAGCAGTTCTCAAAGTATTAATTTCTGGGGAACGGAATAGACTGTTCTTGGACCGAAAGAAAGCCCAAGAATTTGCTAAACATTTATTTGCAGGACAGGAGAAGAGAGGAGGAGGAGTGATAAGGAGGATGACCGGCAAGAAAATATACAAAAATATGTAAAAATATAAAGTAAAGATAATGTATATATAAAGATTTAAAGATGGATAAGAGAAGGGGAAGAAGGGAAAAAAAGAGAGAGAGCTTTGTTATAAGTATAGGAAAATAGTGTTCTCTGGACGGGGCTGGGGGTGGGATAATAATGGTCACTGCGAAATTGGTTGACGCTTGCGAGTAAATTCGCAAACCGAATGGAAAGGAGAGTTGTGGTTGCTGTCAAGGGACAGGAGGGAATCCAAGGAGGGGAGGTTCATTTGGGGTTAAAGGGTTATTGCTTGTGGGGATTGTTGGGGTATTTCATGTCTTAAATGCGTTGTCATATATTGAGATTAAAAAGGAAAACTTAAAAAACAGTAATGGAAAAAAGGAATGGAGGTAGTGAAGAGGCGGAAAAGAAGTGAAAATAAAGATATAAGATGGCCACGTTGGACTATATAACTATAAACATTAATGGAATATATAACCAAGTTTAAGTGTATCCTATTGGGAAAAAAAATCACATATAATTTAAAATCACATATAATTTATAATTTAAGTTACAATGATTGAAAAAAACCTGGGAACCATATATGGAACATAACAGAAAGAGCAGGCCTCGGACCACCACCACCTAAAATGATAAGAAGATAAACACGATCAAATTTAATGTGAATAAGTAGATGATGCGTCTTTTTTGTTTGTATCCCTTTTGTATAAAGATATTGTTTTATTGTATTTTATATGTCCAATATTTACTGTTTTTGGTGGGGGGGGGGGGTGGGAAGAGGGAAGGGAGGGTTGGGAAAAAAGAGAAAATGTCACTTTGAATATTTAAAGAAATACATCTGTAAATATATTGGTTGATATGGTTCATAGTGCGATAAATAAAGAATTAGAAAAAAAAATTATACTGTCAAAGGTAGGATCCTGGGTTGTACTTTGTAGGCAGGAATTAAAGTGTGGCATGTTGAAAGTTTTCCAGTGCATTGTGAATGCAAGGAATTCCAGCATTCTAAATCCAGACAATATAATTCATTCCTGGAATAAAATCATACTGGGTTTGCTCAAAAAATATCTAGCATTCTTTAGATGATTTAACAAAGCACAGTACTTTTTTTGTTAACCTGACCTTTACTCATACATATACTTGTCACAGACACTACAGGGCAACAATGAAGAGTAAGAAATCTGGTGAGGTTTATTTACCTTGCTTCCATTCCCATCTCCTTTCCCACCATGCCAGTTAGTGTGAACAAGTTACCATTCCTGACCTCTGTTAACTCCGCAAAGTGTGAGGGTGAACTTGGTCCTTCCTGCTATGTAGAGCTCAGCAATTTACTGCATTAATTTTGAGAATCCCTGGCAAATGTTTGTACATCCTTAGTTAATCATCTAATACCTCGATGCAACTAAAACCCAAGTAAATGTTAAGTTCCACCACATTAAACTGCTGAGAATTGAATTTATGCAAAGAATTAGTGGTTGCCAATCCTGTTTTGATGTGCACTAAAAGCTGGATTACTGTTGAACTTCATTTGATTTATCGCTACCAAAGTGTTAAGTTCTTCGGGAGGCAATAGAGTCATAGCTTTACTGCACAGAAATAGTCCCTTCAGCCCACCATATCCAAGCCAATCCTTTTGCCCAGCTACACCAGTCCCAGTTGCCTGCATTTGGTCAATATTCTTCCAGGCATTGCCTATCCAAGTGCCTGGTTAGCACCCTAGTTATGCAGCAGTTAGAAAGGGTCTGATCTAGTCAACCCGGTCAGAATCCAACTGGGTCCATGACCTACCTCAGAGGTAGTCAGGGAACCCAGTTAATATGCAAGTGTATATTAGGTATATTATTCCAAGACTTCACACTGTGCCAAAATGTTTTGGATACTAAACTTGAGGTTGTTTATTACTTCAGATCTGTGACTAGTGATATGTCTCAGGGATCAGTGCTGGGACCATTGTTGATTGTCATCTTCCCACAGGGAGTGAGAGTGCTGAACGACCAAAGGAACTGCTCACACTAAAAATCTGAGACTCTCATTTGTACAAAGCAATATTTATTTTTAATTTTTATAGATAATAATACTTGTACTGCATATGTATTTTATGTCTGGTTGTGTGCCTGCAATTTTTTTGCACTGCGGACGAGAGAACGTCGGGTTGTATTTGTAAAATCAGCAAGTTTTCAGATGACACTAAGATTGGAGGCATTGTGGACAGCAAAAAAGTTTGTCAAAGCTTGCAGAGGGATCTGGACCAGCTGGAAAAATGGGCTGAAAACGGCCATTGGTGTTTAATGCAAACAAATGAAAGGTGCTGCATTTTGCAAAGACAAACCAAGAGAGGACATGCATGGTAAATGATAGGGCTCTGCGGAATGTGGTAGAACAGAGGGATCTGGGAATATGATATTCCCTGAAAGTGGTGTCACAGGTGGATAGGGTTGTAAAGGGAGCTTTTGGCATATTGGCCTTCATAAATCAAAGTATTGAATATAGGAGTTGGCATGTTATGGTAAGTTGTACAAGATATTTGTGAGGTCAAATATGGAGTATTGTGTGCAGTTTTAGTCACCTACTTACAGGAAAGATATCAATAAGATAGAAAGAGTGCAGAGAAGAATTATTAGGAGGAACTGAGTTACAGGGAAAGGTTAAACAGGTTAGGACTTTATTCCCTGGAGTGTAGAAGAATGGGGGGAGATTTGATTGAGGTACTTAAAATTATGAGGGGGGAGGGTGGACAGAGCAAATGTAGATAGTCTTTTTCCACTGAGATACAAACCAGAGGACATGGGTTAAAGGTGAAAGGGGAAAAGTTTAAGGAAACTTCATACAGAGAGTGGTGGGAGTGTGGAACTAGCTTCCAGCTAAAGTGGTGAATGGAGGCTCAATTTTAAAATTTAAGAAGAATTTGGACTGGTACATAGATGGGAGGGGTATGGACTGGGTGTGGGTCAAGGCAAAAAAAAAATGGTTCGGCACAGACTAGAAGGGCTGAACGGGCCTGTTTCTATGCTGTAATGTTCTACGGTTCTAGATCAATGGATTCCCAAAAAGTAATTGTCAGATTATATCCAACCATGCTGGCTGTGGTTGTTGAAGAATAGACTTTTGAAATGATGCATTGTATAAAGTACAAAGGGGTGTCTGCCCTGATTAATGAGAGTGATTGGTCAGGAAGTTCTTGTCATTAACAATGAGATAACGCCATTAAAAAGGATCTTGGTTTCAAAATTCAAGATGGAGAATCACTGGATAGAGTTCAACAGATAACATTTGTAGTTTGTCAGGCTCCCTATAGATTGGGAAAGTTAAATTTGAAGCATGATGAATGAGTTCATGCAAAGGATTTGGGATAGTCAGTTTGATCATTACAGTGCCCTCCATAATGCTTAGGACAAAGACACTTTTTATCCTTTATTTTCCCCTGTGCTCCACAGTTTTCAATTTGTAATCCACATATAATTAAAGTGCACAATCCAGTCTTTATTCAAGGTTATTTGAATGTATTTTGATTTGACCATGTAGAAATTTTCTTTGGCTTGGCTTCACAGACGAAGATTTATGGAGGGGGTAAATGTCCACGTCAGCTGCAGGCTCGTTTGTGGCTGACAAGTCCGATGCGGGACAGGCAGACACGGTTGCAGCAGTTGCAAGGGAAAATTGGTTGGTTGGGGTTGGGTGTTGGGTTTTCCTCCTTTGTCTTTTGTCAGTGAGGTGGGCTCTGCGGTCTTCTTCAAAGGAGGTTGCTGCCCGCCAAACTGTGAGGCGCCAAGATGCACGGTTTGAGGCGATATCAGCCCACTGGCGGTGGTCAATGTGGCAGGCACAAAGAGATTTCTTTAGGCAGTCCTTGAACCTCTTCTTTGGTGCACCTCTGTCACGGTGGCCAGTGGAGAGCTCGCCATATAACACGATCTTGGGAAGGCGATGGTCCTCCATTCTGGAGACGTGACCTACCCAGCGCTATTGGATCTTCAGCAGCGTGGATTCGATGCTGTCGGCACTTTTTATACATAGTCCCCTCATTTCAGGTTACCATAATGGCTTCACATTTGGCTTCACAGGTGTTTGTGAGTACTCTGGTATATTTAATTGCTTCATTGGTGCAGGTATAAGAGAGATAGGCTTTTGATAATCTTTGGAGCCTGTAGTTGATATTTTTCAACAAGAGGACCAGAGTTGTGCCAATGAAAGTCAAAGAATCTATTATGAGGTAAAAATGAGAATAAAACAGTAAGAGACATCACCCAAACCTTGGGATTACCAAAATCAACTGTTTAGAACATCATAAGAAGAAAGAGCGCACCTCAGGAAAGGATTCCATAAGATGGAAAGAGTGCAAAGAAGATTTACTGGGACGTTGCTTGGACCGCAGGAACTGAGTTATAGGGAAAGGTTAAACAGGTTATTCCCTGGAGTGCAGAAGAATGAGGGGAGATTTGATTAAGGTATTTAAAATTATGAGGGGGATAGACAGAGTAAATGTAGATAGGTTTTTCCCACTGAGGGTAAGTGAGATACAAATCAGAAGACATGGGTTAAGAGTGAAAGTGGAAAAGTTTAGAGGGAACATCTTCACACAGAGATTTGTGGGGGTATGGGACAAGCTTCCAGCTGAAGTGGTGAATGTGGGCTCAATTTTAACATTTAAGAGCAATTTGGACCAGTACATAGATGGGAGGGGTATGGAGGACTATTGTAAGTCATTGGGACTAGGTTTAAAAAAAAACAGACTAGAAGGGCCAAAGAGGCCTGTTTCTTTGCTGTAATGTTCTATGGTGAGCTTAGTAATCACAAAGGGACTGGTATTCCAAGAAAGACCTCCACTTCATAATGGAGAAAAGTCCCAAATCGTATATCTGACAGAGCAGAAACACTCGACAGGAGGCAGGTGTGGATGTGTCCATGACTACTGTCCACAGACAACTTCATAAACAGAGGCTACACTGCAAGTTGCAAACCATGGCCAAGTTTGCATGCTTTGGATCTTGGGCAATTCCTTTAAGCCTTCACACTTTTCTCTTGCCGTCTCTCTGATACAGGTTAATCTTGGTCTTATCTTCAGAATTCAGGCTCTTTTAAATACTTGGCCAACTGTAATCTGGCCATCCTTTCTGTGGCTAACTAGTGGTTTGCTTCTTGCAGTGTAACCTCTGTATTTCCGTTCATGAAGTCTTCTACGGGCAATGGTCATTGACATATCGACACCTGCCTCCTGAAGAGCGTTTCTGATCAGTCCTGTACGCTCTTTCTTCTTGACGATGTTCCAAACTCTTGATTTTAGAAATCTTTTATTCTTGTTTTTCAACATCATAATGGCTTCTTTGACTTTCATTGGCACATCTCTGGTTCTCATATTGAAAAATGGCAGTGTAATGACACTGATTTACCACAGCTTATAAATAAATAAGGAATACACACACTTGTTTCTTTCTTCTTTCTTTGGCTTGGCTTCGCGGACGAAGATTTATGGAGGGGGTAAAAAGTCCACGTCAGCTGCAGGCTCGTTTGTGGCTGACCAGTCCGATGCGGGACAGGCAGACACGATTGCAGCGGTTGCAAGGGAAAATTGGTTGGTTGGGGTTGGGTGTTGGGTTTTTCCTCCTTTGCCTTTTGTCAGTGAGGTGGGCTCTGCGGTCTTCTTCAAAGGAGGCTGCTGCCCGCCAAACTGTGAGGCGCCAAGATGCACGGTTTGAGGCGTTATCAGCCCACTGGCGGTGGTCAATGTGGCAGGCACCAAGAGATTTCTTTAGGCAGTCCTTGTACCTTTTCTTTGGTGCACCTCTGTCACGGTGGCCAGTGGAGAGCTCGCCATATAATACGATCTTGGGAAGGCGATGGTCCTCCATTCTGGAGACGTGACCCATCCAGCGCAGCTGGATCTTCAGCAGCGTGGACTCGATGCTGTCGACCTCTGCCATCTCGAGTACCTCGACGTTAGGGGTGTGAGCGCTCCAATGGATGTTGAGGATGGAGCGGAGACAACGCTGGTGGAAGCGTTCTAGGAGCCGTAGGTGGTGCCGGTAGAGGACCCATGATTCGGAGCCGAACAGGAGTGTGGGTATGACAACGGCTCTGTATACGCTTATCTTTGTGAGGTTTTTCAGTTGGTTGTTTTTCCAGACTCTTTTGTGTAGTCTTCCAAAGGCGCTATTTGCCTTGGCGAGTCTGTTGTCTATCTCATTGTCGATCCTTGCATCTGATGAAATGGTGCAGCCGAGATAGGTAAACTGGTTGACCGTTTTGAGTTTTGTGTGCCCGATGGAGATGTGGGGGGGCTGGTAGTCATGGTGGGGAGCTGGCTGATGGAGGACCTCAGTTTTCTTCAGGCTGACTTCCAGGCCAAACATTTTGGCAGTTTCCGCAAAGCAGGACGTCAAGCGCTGAAGAGCTGGCTCTGAATGGGCAACTAAAGCGGCATCATCTGCAAAGAGTAGTTCACGGACAAGTTTCTCTTGTGTCTTGGTGTGAGCTTGCAGGCGCCTCAGATTGAAGAGACTGCCATCCGTGCGGTACCGGATGTAAACAGCGTCTTCATTGTTGGGGTCTTTCATGGCTTGGTTCAGCATCATGCTGAAGAAGATTGAAATCAACTCTCTTTTATTATTCACCAGACACAACATTGCATTTTTTTAACTCCCCAAGTTCCATGCAACTAAAGTCCTCTGACCTCATTGGGTGATCCTGACAGTCTCACTTTCCTCGACGAAGGTAAGTATGTGACTGTGACACCCCCCCCCCCCCCCCCCCCCACCCAGTCTCCATGCCATGACTTGAACTATCCCACCTCATAATGATCTGGAGGGCTGACAGTTCGGCCCAACCTCATATGATAGTGCAAGACAGGCGATGCACTGTCTGACTGGCAAGGGTGTGACTGACTCTGGCTTCAACACACAGAAAATGGACCGTAAATAAACGCCAGCTTCATCCACTCGATGGAAACTGTGTCAGCTTTTCCATTCCTGTCAATCATAAAAGTCTTTGGATGACATCATAAAACCTGAAAAGGACTATCGTAAACAGGCCAAAGTTGTTTGCAAACTGCATCATGCTGGAGAAACACTGAGTACAGCGTTATAAATCATTCAGCACATATACTGCAGGTGATGCCTACCACATAGGTTGGGAAGGATCATAACTAGCCAGATCATAGAGCATCGTGCCTGGACTTGGATTCACAAACTCATCTGGAAAGATTAACATAATGTCATATATGCCGCTGATCATCCAAGATCTGCCTTAACAGTAGTACGCAACCAAATGTTTGCTCTACGTAGATGCATCACCACCTGCTGTTAATGCTGCCTTCAATTGTCAATGGAAACGCAGATGGTAATCTGTAGTGCGAATACAGATAATGCCCAGAATATCAGTAGGAGCTCAAAACAACACCAACCGACTCAAACTGAGACCCTCGATCCATTGTATTAATGACCAGAACACCGAATGATGGAATCCAATGATCCACGATAGCCATAGCCACCATCTCCGCAGAGCTGTCAGTGATAGGAATAGCCTCCTGCCACCTGGTAATCCGATCTTCACAGATGAGCAGATAAGTATATCCCCGATATGGCTGAAGTGGGCCAACCATGTCTAGATGCACATGCTGGAAATGGGAATCTGGAACAACAAAATCCCTAGGCTTGGATTTCGTGTGTCTGGAGATTTTAGAGTGTTGACATGGCAAGTAGGTCCTTGCCCATATTCCAACATCCCGTTTAACATAAGGCCAGGCAAAACATTCTGTAACTAGTTTGATTGATGCTCTTCTACCAGGATATGATAGATTGTTACAAATTTCTGCCTCACAGCTGTCACAGAAAAGGCCTAGTTAGGCCTTCCTGGGGAAAAATCACAGACTAACTTTTCACCTGATTTATCCAGGGTCACATCTTAAGATGCAGACCAGAGCTGATCTGGCAATACTGGTTGAGATTGGGATCGGTATGCTGTGCACGAGCCATGGTGGTGGAATCAATGACAGTAGTTGTATAAAAGGTCAATGTTGTACTTGGACAGGGCGTTGGCCATTGTATTTGTTTGTATTTGATGAGCTATATGTCTGATGAAAATTGCAGGATGCAGAATCTCTGGGCGAATAGAGAAGTGTGCTTGTACTCGTAATATGCACAAGAGGCTGGTGGTCTGTATAAATGGTAAAAGGATGACCTTCCAATAAAAAAGCAGAAATGTTTCACTGTTAGATAAATGGCTTAGAGTTCTCAACCAAATGTTCTATATTTTTCCTGAGCTGGTGACAACTTGGCTGAAAAAAAGCCAGTGGTTCAATTGCCAATGGACTCGTTCTAACACTGCTCCCTCAGCACTGACAAATGCATCTGTGGTAAGAGAGCGCAATGCATTGGGCTTTTGATGTACAAGCATTATGGAATTTGCAAGGACAGTCTTCACATTATTGAAAGCCCACAAGGCATCGTCTCCCAAAGTTAATGGTCTTTTGGACACAGACTCATTGGATCCTTTTTGTTGTTCAGTAAGGGGTAATAGAGATGCCAAACTCATCAAGCCTCTGAAACAATGAGATAAGGTGGCGCTTGTGCTCCTCTTCATCTACACTTGTGACCAGGATATCATCGGTAAATAAACACAAAATCGAGGCCAGTGAGTACGTGGCCCATAAACTGCTGGAATGTCTGACCTGTATTGCATAGATAGAAATTAAGCCTAAAATTTGAGGATTTTGGAGTTTACCCAATAGTTAGTATTTTGATATTTAAAAAGGAGCATTTTAATAGAATAAATTGGCAAAACTTAAAATTGTAAATGCTTCTATTATTCTACAAAGCAAAGAAATTAACAAAAAGTCACTTAGCAGCAGTTTAAATAATTCCAGGGAATAAGGAAATAACAGATTGTACAATTTATTCAAATACTCTGTGTGCTTTCTCGTATTTAAACTTTCCAGAAGTACTGGGGAAGCAAGGGTTGAGGTCATACATTAATAGGGATTAAAAATTATGTTGCATTCAGAAAACTAGAGTAAAACTAAACAATTCATTTTCAAATTTACTGATTGTATTAAAAAAAATTGTGTAAGCCTGGAGGGAAATGTAAGCATCTGTACTGAAACATTGTTCTTGAGAGACTGCATGTTAAATGCAGAAAAACCTTTTTTCCTGCAGGAGCATCCTGGAGAATGGGGAGATCCTTTGGCTCGTTTCTTTGAAGTGAACTAACATTATACATTTTACTCCTTTGCCTACTTTCCTCCTTCCAATCTATCAAGTGCAGAGTGTTCAAGGTCATCTTCCTCACCAATACTGAGATGATCTAATCAACTGATTCTACTTCCTTTCCCTCTGTAGAAAATCCTTCCCAGGACCCTATCCAACTCTGAATCTACATTTCTAACTTGTTTCTTTTGACTTTGCTTGTGCTGTCCTGCGGCTTAACTTTCCAGAGAGACAATACCTGATCTTTCTCAACCAGAACTCCACAATTCCAAATCTCTGGTGATTCCTTTGCAGTTAACTTGCTAACCACCCAATCTTTTCAATGAATCTCGAGTTGTGTACCAAGTATACTGTATATACTTAGCAAAGCTATATGGGATACTGAACATATGGTAAATTAAACTTTAATTTTTTAAACTTTTTATATTTTTATGTAAACAGTTTATTAGGCTATATAAACACAGTTTAATAATTAAAGAGGATGAAGATCATCTGCTTCACTGTTCTCAACTTCCTCATAGTGTTCCACTGGAAGAGTTTCAGGTTGAATAACCTCCACTGATGAACTGTCACTCTGTAGTGCCTGAAGGACCTGGCTGAGGCTCTTCTCGGGGAGGTGTTGGCTTCTTCAGGAATATGTCCAGGGCTGTTTGCATAGTTTGCCTTTTTCTTTTCTTCATAAATTTCTTTATATGCAGCAAACACTGCATGAGCATTTCTCTCTATCACTGAAAAACAGGCAGTGTTTGGGTCCATCTCTTCAGCAAGCTGTTAAGGTCTGCAAAGAATGTGGCTAACCCCTCAACAGTGAACCTCTTCTGCACCTGCTCTTCTCCTCCTTCTGCAGTTTCCTTTTCCCTTGCCTCTTCTTCAGCTATTTTCTCTTGCTCTAGCTCAAGCTACTCTTCATTTGTTAGTTCCTCAGGAATCACCCCTAGAAGTTCTTCAATGTCCTCATCATCTATGTCTAGGTTCAAGTTGTTGTTTACCATGTCCTTTCAATCCTTTAATCCTTTCAATCGTATCATCTTTTTCAAATCCCTTAAAGTCATGCACATATCAATGTTTTTTTCCATATGCCATTCATGCACTCTTTGGTCACATCATCCCAGGCCAAGCAAGGTTCTTTAGGCAGTAGAAAATGTTGTACTCTTTCCACAACTGCACCAGTGTCTTGCCAGTGTCATCATTTACAGCAACACCTTGAGCAAAGGTCCTCCTCAGGTAGTAGACCTTAAATGCTGCAATAACCCCTAGTCCATTGGCTGGATTAAAGAGGTAGTATTTGGTGGGAGAAACACCACTTTGATGTTGGGGTGGAGGTCACCAATGAAAGGGGGAATAACCTGGACCATTGAATACAATTAGCAAAATCTTGAAAGGTATGCTAGGTTGGCATAGCAATGGAGAAGGGCATCCTGAAACAGCATTTGTGCCATCCAGGAATTTTTATTGCTTCTATAATAAGGTAAGGTGTGTTTGTTAATGTTCTTGAAAACCCTAGGGTTTTCACTATGCAAATATGAAATGGCTTTAGCTTGTAGCTAGCAACATTGCTTCCTAACAACACTATCACTCTGTCTTTTAAAACCTTTAAAGCCTGGCATTAACTTGGCCGCCTTATGGATGAAATTCCTTTCAGACATTTGCTTCCTAAATAAGGAGGTTTCATCCATATTAAAGATTTGCTGGGGCAAATAACCTCCCTCTGCAGTGCGCCAGCACTGACCTCAACTTTTCCGAGGCCAGTTGACAGTTCTCAGACACCTCCTCCTATCAACCCACCACAGCTCATCAAGCCACTGTCTCCAACACCATCATTAACCTCATCACCTCTGGTCACCTCCCTCCCATGGCTGCCAACCTCATTGTTTCATCCCTGTACTACTCATTTCCACCTCCTACCCAAGATACACAAACCCAACCACCCAGACAGACCCATTGTTTCTGCCTGCTCTTACCCCACAGAACTAGTTTCATCTACCTTGACTTTATCTTTTCTCCCCTGATCCAATCCATCCGTACTTACATCTGCAACATCTCTCATGCCCTCCATCTCTTCAGTGACTTTAGATTCCTGAACTGGACCACCTCATCTTCATGATGGATGTCTAATCCCTTTATACCTCCATCTCTCACACAGAAGGTCTGAAAAAAAACTTTGCTTTCTTCTGAACCAAAGACCGCCCCATCACCCTCTACCACCTCCCTCCTTTGCCTTGCAGAACTTGTCCTCCTTTTGTTACGAGCCCAAAGACAACAAAACCCAGCAGCAATAGATAATCATCAAGACAAATGGTTACTTAAACAAAAGTTGCGTTTAATTATCTTTAATCATAAAAACAGAATCACACTTTAACTTAACACTATTAATTAACTAACCTAACTTAACCCCCTTCGAATTCTAAGTGCACGTGCATGTAATGTGTATGTAAGTTCAGAAAAGTTATTTGGTTCACAAAGTCCAATCTCACTTTTCATTCCTTCAAGTTGCAGGCAATTCTTATACTGTGCACAGAATTTAACATTTATAAAGTTCACCAGACTTTGGTGATTGAAAGGTAAATGGTTACCACTCAGGAACGTTCTTGTCAGTTTTCAGAGAGATTCATTGTACGCCGACACCCACAACTAATTCCTTTTTTATAAATCAGCCACTTCAGTGCTTTGCTGACGAAACTTTCCCTCCTCAGGGCTCTCCAGATGATAACCTCTTTCTTTCAGGTCACCACAGAGTTCCTTTTTGTTTCCCTTATTCCAAGTGAAACATTAGGCAGCCAGTCCTCTCCTCTTACATGAACCATAAGGGCTTTGACCAGGCTGAACCAGCACTCACATCCCGTTTTCCAAAATGGGGTTTTACACAAGCTTGCCAGCTTGTCCTGTTCCAGTTGCTGCTGTTGACTGTAGAACTGATCACTCTCTGTCTCTCTCTCATACACACACAAAGCCTATTTTACTCTCTCTGCTTGCAAAACCACATGACCCTCCTAGAACAGAAAGTTCCATTCCAGACAGAATGTGGCTCTGATGAGCTCTGTCATCTTTGCCTTTTTTAAACATCAATCCATTAGTGAAGTCTCTTGGGCACTCTCCAAAGCTTTTGCAGAGGCTCTGAGGCCCCGACAGGCCTAGCATTAGCAGAGCTCCAGTATTTTAAATAAGATCTGTTTTTAACTGTTTGTATGTGACCTACACTAACAAACCCTGCCCCAGTTTATCTCCCAAAAACATATCTGTATTCTGTCACACTTTAAATAACTTCCCCTTTAATGCCTCTCACTTCCTCTAAATCAAAGGAGTAGCCATGGGTACCTGCATGGGTACAAGCTACATCTGCCTGTTTGTGGTCTAGCCTACACAGGCAAGACGCCTCAACTCTTCATCCGGTATATCGATGACAACCTATGCACCCACGATGAGCTTGTCAACTTCATCCACTTCGTGTCCAACTTCCACCCCAATCTCAAACTTACCTGGTCTATCTCCAACAACATTCTCCCCTTCCTGGATCTCTCTGTTTCCATTGTTCTCAAGAGATCTTCCAGTCCAGATCTTCCCAAATGTCTGCCTTCAACAAATGTGGTGTCCCTTCCACTACCATCAACTCAGCTCTCATCCACATCTTCTATATTTCCCGCTGATTTGCCCTGGCCCCCTCTGCCCCCAGGCACAACAAATATAGAATCCCTCTCATCCCCACCGGCCTCTGCAAAAAAACACATTATCCTCTGGAATTTCCAGCACTTACTACAGGATACCACCACCAGACACATTTTTCCTTCTCTCCTCTTGGCTTTCTAAAGGGACCGGTTCCCTTCATGATTCCCTTGTGCATTTACCCCTCCCCACTATTGTTCGCTCCCTCCCCTGGCACCTTTCCCTGTGCAACACTTGTGCCAACACCTCTTTCCTCACCACGGTCCAGGGCCCAAAAGGTCTTTCAGGAGAAGCAACAGTTCACTTGTGTCTGGAAAAACAACCAACTGAAAAACCTCACAAAGATTAGCATGTACAGAGCCATTGTCATACCCACACTCCTGTTCGGCTCCGAATCATGGGTCCTTTACCGGCATCACCTTCGGCTCCTAGAACGCTTCCATCAGCGTTGTCTCCGCTCCATCCTCAACATTCATTGGAGCGACTTCATCTCCAACATCGAAGTACTCGAGATGGCATAGGCCGACAGCATCGAGTCCACGCTGCTGAAGATCCAACTGCGCTGGGTAGGTCACGTCTCCAGAATGGAGGACCATCGCCTTCCCAAGATCGTGTACTATGGCGAGCTCTCCACTGGCCACCGAGACAGAGGTGCACCAAAGAAGAGGTACAAGGACTGCCTAAAGAAAGCTCTTGGTGCCTGCCACATTGACCACCGCCAGTGGGCTGATATCGCCTCAAACTTGGCGCCTCACAGTTCGGCGGGCAGCAACTTCCTTTGAAGAAGACCGCAGAGCCTACCTCACTGTCAAAAGACAAAGGAGGAAAAACCCAACACCCAACCCCAACCCACCAATTTTCCCCTGCAACTGCTGCAACCGTGTCTGCCTGTCCCGCATCGGACTTGTCAGCCACAAACGAGCCTGCAGCTGACGTGGACATTTACCCCCTCCATAAATCTTCGTCCGCGAAGCCAAGCCAAAGAAAAGAAACATAGAGGACACTGTTTGACTAGCTGAGTTTCTCCAGCATTTTGTTCTTTTTACTCCTTCTGCAATTAATTTATCAAATTCTTCTGTTGCCTTCACATCAACTCTCTCAGGCTCACCACTCACTTTCACATGATGCAGTGAAAGATGTTTTTGAAGCGTCTGAACTACCCAGAGCTAGAACTAAACTCTATATCATAGTCTGGCCCTTCTTTAAGCATCTGGAACAAGCTTCATGCCTTAGCAGTGATCCCAATGTGCTGAGAGGGACTTGCTTTTGTGTTTGGTTCCTCAATCCACGTCATTAGCAATTTCTCCTTCTCTTTTTTAGGTCCCTCTTGCATTTTCATGAGCCTTGTAGCTTTCAGTGGAATGGATCCTTTAACAGCTTGGAGAACATTTTCTTTGTTTTTGACGGTTACCATTACTGTGGTTGTCAAATGCGAAATGCTTAAATCGCAAGTAATAGTATGCAGTGTATTTCCACCCTTATTTGTGTGGTTTAATAACTTTTTGTTTCACTTCCACATTGAGGCTTCTCCTTTGTCTCTTGCTGCTGCTATCACTAGCCCTGGTTTTGCTACGTTTGGGAGCCATGATAGATAGAAAGACAGTACCTACGTACGTAAGCCTTTGTATACAAAAGACATAGATGCACCTGTTGTGTGCGGGAAGTTGTTGCATACGCTTGGTTGCGTCTGCTACGCCCCGTTCTCCGATTTGGATTTCTGACTATTATAACCTTATGGGACAATGGATGACTGATGTATATAAGCGTGTGTGCAGTGAACGGACGTTAAGCGTAATGTTCTACACTGAGATTATTTAACTGGATATTCTGTCTCTTTCCAGAGAGACAATAATTTGGATGTGTCAATTAATTTTGCTAGAAAAAGAAGAAATAGTGCTTTAATTGTTTTTGTGGTATTTTGTACCACCATTGCACAAGCAGAAGCAAAACAATGTACAGCGATTCTTGAAAGTGAAGGATTGCTTCAGCATGTTTTTCAACCTGTGAAACTGACCTAGAGACCAGCATTACTTTTTAACAGGACCCTGGTGGATTATTTGTCATTTCATTTGTTGTTAGCCACCATCTTAATCCTAGCCAGTTTTATCTTTGGCTGATAGGTGGCTTTGGGCTGATCAGTGCAGTGATTGTGATTGCAGGGAAGGAGTTAGTGAGTGTGTAGTGAACTTTGATTTCAAGTGGCTATTAACAGCTACTTCTGCTAATACAGCAAGACCATGCTGATATGGATAGTTCCTGCTCCTTCCCCCACCTCTTCATCTAACCTCTTGTATGTCCCACTTGGCCATTGACATGACAGTGGTAAGTTAACCTGATGCTAAAGTTTTCTTCATTTTATAGCTGCATTTCATTGTAGACAAAAATATGATCCAGCTACATCCACTCCCAAGGACAATAAATTTAAAAGCTAGTTCTTGAAAGTTGTTTTTTTAAATGACCTTTACACATTCAAGAGTTTTGGTGGGGGGAATTATTTTGTTAAGGAGTTGAAAAGATAAATGAGTTGGAAATCGGACACTGTGAGAAAAAGATTTGTTGTGTAAATATTACGTAATTTGCAATGATTTTATTTTTGATTCTTTGCCCAGAACTCTTGAGATTCCTATAATGTACAACTGTGCAGGCAAAGGCTAGTTTTGTTACAGGAATTCAAGTACTGGTTAGCAAAGAGTGCAGGCTTAAAACAAGAACAAATGTGTCTACTAAACACAAGCAGTTGCTAGGGAGAATGGATTGCCCCAAAAGCATTGGAATTAAGTGTAACTGATAGAGCCGTTTCTGTACATTTGAACATCTGCTTGCTAATGTATTAATTTGATCACACATCTTTATTTGCATGTATAGTTCTATATTTTATATAGAATTGGGTATTAGAGAGACGGTATTTAGAAGAGATGGTGTGGAAGTATTTTAAAGCTCCAAATAATGAGTGGATTTTAACATTTAAAAAAAAAAATGGCATTAGCGTATAAACTACATAGGAGAAAACCCACCCACATCCTGTATTACTTTGCTTTGTGGGTGTTGGTGAACTTGATTGTTTTCTCAGCAGTCAAATGGACGAAAACTTTAACTTAATTCTTGTGTTGTGAGTTGACTGGCTGAAGTATCTTGAGGTAAGAATCAATTCAAGTTCATTATTGTGAATTGTTTGTGTGCTGTTAATTAATTGATTGATTTCTATATTTCATCGTATGGAATGGGTTTTGTTTAACCAAGAAATGTAATTTTAATGTTCTGGTGGCAGAAGGATCTGTGGATTTTTTAAATTTCAAAATGGCATGAATATGGTTATTACTGATGCACTCCATGATCTTTTGAAAAATGAAGTGCAACTTTAAAGCTATGTTGGAGTTCACCATCTGTAATTGTGGATTAATAGCATTTCAAAATTTGCATTTAGATAAGGAAAATGAAATGCCTATTCTCTCTTACTTTTAGTGCTATGGTTTTTGATCATACTTTAAGCAAAACAAAATTCTGCAATCTTAGTCACTTTTGGCTAAAAAGTCCAGGTAGTTCAGTTTCAACATAGCAATATTTTGGCCCAATTCAATTGATTTGTATATTTATTTCAGGAGTTGTTCTTGTAATTGTTCCTCTCAGTATTTCTCTGCCATCCAAAAGGAAAACTTTGATTTTTGCTGTAGTTGCAAGAAATTGTGGAAAAATATTTGGATTTTTATTTGGGAATGCTATTGAGGAGTTAACTAGATCTCTTTCATAGATAATTTTGAATTCATGGGTCTAGATTCTTGAACTAACATATGAAGCCTGAAGTTGATCCTATGTGTTGAAGCTCATTGAATGATGAGTTTGTGGAAGTATTGTAGAATGTATGTCTCAAGAAAGAAATGTTCATTTGTGTTCTTGGTCAGTTTATATTTTGGAATTGTATGCCAACTATACTAGACAACAAATTTTTCCAGAAGGTTTGCTTCCTGAAAAAACAAGTGGATTATGATAGACAACTTCAAGCTGAACACAAAGACAATTTCTGATTTGCTGTATCATGTAGGAAGTTGGAGAAACATTAAATTCACTTTTTATTAAATTTACCATGTTTAATTGCATAATGATGCTGACATATGGCATTAGTTCAACTGACGTAAAAATGGTTTGCCACTAATTTTCATTTGTACTTGCATCTAATGCATCTCGTGTCAGTGTCCAACAATAGTCGGCTGGCATTGATGGATTCCACTTGCCCTGATATAACTTTTCCATGGTCGCAATGTCCTGCTGGAACCTTTCACCATGTTCGTCACTGGCGGCACCAGGATCAGCCAGGGAAGACGTCTGAGTGAGAATGAAGAAAACAAATTTTCACTGACATTTTGCACTTCATGGTTTTGTTGACTTGAAGCATGTTGTCAAATAAGGTGGATGTAGTTTGGTACGAAGAACATTCTCAGCAACATCTTCAAATGCCTTCCATGCATGCTAGACGCGAGGCATACTTGACTGACCAAAACAACTTGCTATGTTATATCTAAAAATCGGTACGTGATACAAAAATTTAAAGGAGATTTTCATGATAAGCAACCCAAAATCCATAAAATACACCCAAAAGTTTTCGGGAAGCAAAATCTTCTTTGTTGAGTGTAATAGATGATGTTGGCACAGTTTGTTACTCTTGACTTTAACTGAGAATGGCTTTTACATGAGTGAAATTATCAACAGTATAATTAGTATATAAAATATAGAACTGTATGTGTAAATAAAGATAGTTAACAAATGGGTGATCAAATTGTTTAGAGGTTCTCAGATAATTTTAAATGTTGTGTAACTTAGTTAAAACTTAAAGCAATTTATCAGTTTCATCGTGGGCCAATACATGAGTGAATAGAACACACAAGTTTGATAATTTTATTAATTATGTCACAAAGGCAAGAGATATTGGAAATTGCTTTTTTATTCTAATCATAGCTGATGGAAAAAATTAAGTGCTCATATTCTTTTTTATTTGGCATGGAAATTTTAATCTGTTCTGCCTCCAGATTCGTCAGGTCTGAAGAATGAACACAGGCTAACTGCCCATATTATCAGACCCTGGGAGGTTGCAGGATTAATCAGTCAACACATTGATTGAAATATACTCATTTTAAAAACACAATTTAAACTAACTAATACCAATGAACACCTCAAGCCCGAGACAGTGACCAATGTAGGGAGCTCAAGTCAGAGTGAAAAGAATCAATTTGCATGACAAGATCTCAACTGGATGATGACTGACTTGTGACACATCCTTTGGCAGGGCAATCAATCATTTGCTTTTTCAGTGGAGTGAACTGTGAGACCAGCTGAGTTCTTCCAGCCTTTCTGTGTTTTGACTTTTTCAGTGGGTCAAGCAAAACATGTAGGAGGTGAAGAGATAAGTGGAAGATTCAGCCATTTGTTTTCCATGAACCAACTTTGTATAATGATAGCTGTACTTTCAAAACCTGGGAACAACTTGGTGATTGCCTCACCTGAAATCTCCATGAATAAGATATAAAAAGAGTATTATCTGAATAATGATGTTGCTCATATTCCTTTCTACAAAGATCTGGTTACATCATGGTTATTTCATAGGTCAAAATCTTGAAAGCACTAAACATTACACCAGAGACAGAACACTCACAAAAAATGTGATCACTCAAAAGAGAGATTTCATGCATAATTTCTTAATGGTAATCAGCCTTGTCCACATGCAGGCAAAATAATTATAAGCCCATAAAAAGCAAGTCAAAATTGTAAATGAAAAACACAAGCATAAAAATCTTACTATCTGGGCTTTTACAAATGATTTTATAATCAAAATCATTTACATTGAAAATGTCCTTAATACAGCAATTTATTTGGGGAATTTACAAAAGGCTTAAATGACTCCTGTGCTATAAATTTACATAATTCTCTGATTAAACTTTTATAACAATTGGATTTTTTTCTGCAACATTTTAAGGCTCAGTAGCAACCTCAAAATTATGAGGAGCATTGATAAGGGAAACAGGCCTTTTTCCCCAGGGTGATGACGGCAATATTTGAGAACATGGATTTAAGCTGAGAGGAGGGAAAAGTTTAAATGAGATTTGCAAGGAAAGATTTGTTGAAACACAGAGAGTGGTAGGTGCCTGGAGATAGTAGAAGCAAATACAACACTTTCATACAAACTTTAAAGAAGCATAAATATGAAGGGTATAGAAGGATACAGGCCATGTGTAGGCAGATAGGATTAGTTCAATTTGGCACTGAGTAGTTGGAGCCGTGGAAAGCAAGACTTTTTAACCAAAAATAGAAATTATTCACAACACATTATTTACAAACGGAAAACCGTTCAGTCTCTTTGTGCCCATAGTTTTGTATCCAACAATTTCCCTACCAGTACAATTGTTACATTAATTTCTATTTAGCAGGTTTAAATCCCAATCTCTGATATGTAAGCAAATTTTGGCCTGATTCAATTTGGGGCCTTCAATTTCAGTTTGCTCTTCTGGATAAGGTCAAGGGGCACGAACAAGTGTTTCTCTCACATAATATCTATTTGAAAACATGGGGAGAATTTAGAGGGTGATAAGCTTGCTTTTGTTGAGTAACTTTCTGAAATTCATTGCTAAACGTAGTGCATGAATCTTATCCATTTGGAAGCATGCCGACCAACACCAGTAGAATTGTTTAGCTTGGGGTCTTTATCTTCTGGAGTTGGGGATGGGTGGGAAACAAGTGGTGATTGAAGTACTTTGTCATTGTTGTTGGTAGGCTAATAATGGGATAACAGTTTTAGGTTTTCAAGTTGCTTTCATTGAGTTAAGAATATAAATCATGAAAACTTGTTGGACCATTTCAGATGATGCATTGACACAAGGGGATCATGCTTATTTTGTTTCCACTTTATATTTGGCAGGGCTGCCAGAATTTCAATACAATGGGTGAACTTTTATTCCCTGGCTGCTAGTGATGTTGGTGGGAGGCAGGGAGAGTGGGAAAAGACTCTGCAGACCACCCACTCATTTAAGATGCAAATAGCTTCAGCAGCCAGAGGTGTGAAGTACAACACTTGTAAACCATTTGAATCTCTTGGATGCATGGTTGCTGATTTTCATTGGAGCAAGAAGTTTCATACAGTGCAGGCCAATCTTCGCTTTCCAGTAAATGCACAGCATGAAATGTGAATTGTTTGTACAGCTGTTTGTAGAATGTTTCCAGAGATGCCAAAAACCAAGTGAACGATATACTAAATAACTTGGTAAACATCTTCTATTACCAAGGCCATGAAAATCTGAATAGAGGCGTACAATGCAGAAATAAGGTTTTTCAGCCCACCTTGTCCATGCAAAACTGATCCCATTTATCAGCATTTGGTTCATAACTTGTATGATCTGGTGATTTAAATGTTTGTGTAGATAATTCGTAAATGCTGTGAGGGTCTCTTTCTCCATCATCCATAATGTGCAAGTGTTCCAGTTTCCAGTCACCCATTGAGTGGAAAATATCTTCCGACAATGCCATCCTAACCTCCTTACATTCAACCTATTCTATGATTTCAGTCATCTCTGCTACAGTGAAAGATTCTCCCAATCTATCTGAGCTCAATTCTGTAGACATCAATCAGGTACATAAAGTGCTACCTAACCTCTGTGCTCTAATATTTCATACCCCGGCTGATGAGAACATATATCCTGTAGGTTTTATTTGCCACCTCATATACCAGAGCTACTACCACTTTCTGAGAACCTTGGATCCACACCCCAAGATCTCCCTGTTCTTCACTACTCTTCCAGGCCAACCATTTTAAAATTCTACATTGTTTGCTCTTTTATATAACCTCCACAGTATGAAGAAAATCACTTTCAGCATCTGGTGTTAACGGTGATCATGGTGGGAGGGGTAAAATCGCATGATTATTGCCTGCATCCCATCTGTGAACATCTCTGTGGTCAGCTGCTGAGTGTACTGTGGGGTCTGGTCTGGTGGAGAAATGTGAGGTTGGTGTGTCAGTACATTTCCTTTTCATGTTGACTCCCAAGTTGAATGGCTGTACATTGAAATGAAGTTGAAAGGTGAGCTAACCTTGGGGAGGAAGTAGCTGGTAGTTCTCTTCTCAATTGCCAGCCAGAGGTGAGCATGATCTTGCCCATTCTAACAGTCTGATTGAGTGGGCTAGAACCTGTTACGAACCAGTTTGAAGCAGAAAGAAAAGTGCACTGACAACTGACTATCCACACTTCTTCTTTTCTTCTTCTTTGGCTTGGTTTTGCGGACGAAGATTTATGGAGGGGGTAAATGTCGACGTCAGCTGCAGGCTCGTTTGTGGCTGACAAGTCCGATGCGGGACAGGCAGACACGGTTCAGCGGTTGCAGGGGAAAATTGGTGGGTTGGGGTTGGGTGTTGGGTTTTTCCTCCTTTGCCTTTTGTCAGTGAGGTGGGCTCTGCGGTCTTCTTCAAAGGAGGTTGCTGCCCGCCGAACTGTGAGGCACCAAGATGCACGGTTTGAGCCGATATCAGCCCACTGGCGGTGGTCAATGTGGCAGGCACCAAGAGATTTCTTTAGGAAGTCTTTGTACCTTTTCTTTGGTGCACCTCTGTCACGGTGGCCAGTGGAGAGCTCGCCATATAACACGATCTTGGGAAGGCGATGGTCCTCCATTCTGGAGACGTGACCCACCCAGCGCAGCTGGATCTTCAGCAGCGTGGACTCGATGCTGTCAACCTCTGCCATCTCGAGTACTTCGACATTAGGGATGAAAGTGCTCCAATGAATGTTGAGGATGGAGCAGAGACAACACGGGTGGAAGCGTTCTAGGAGCCGTAGATGATGCCGGTAGAGGACCCATGATTCGGAGCCGAACAGGAGTGTGGGTATGACAACGGCTCTGTATACGCTTATCTTTGTGAGGTTTTTCAGTTGGTTGTTTTTCCAGACTCTTTTGTGTAGTCTTCCAAAGGCGCTATTTGCCTTGGCGAGTCTGTTGTCTATCTCGTTGTCGATCTTTGCATCTGATGAAATGGTGCAGCCGAGATAGGTAAACTGGTTGACCGTTTTAAGTTTTGTGTGCTCGTTGGAGATGTGGGGGGGCTGGTAGTCATGGTAGGGAGCTGGCTGATGGAGGACCTCAGTTTTCTTCAGGCTGACTTCCAGGCCAAACATTTTGGCAGTTTCCGCAAAACAGGATGTCAAGCGCTGAAGAGCTGGCTCTGAATGGGCAACTAAAGCGGCATCGTCTGCAAAGTGTAGTTCACGGACAAGTTTCTCCTGTGTCTTGGTGTGAGCTTGCAGGTGCCTCAGATTGAAGAGACTGCCATCCGTGCAGTACCGGATGTAAACAGCGTCTTCATTGTTGAGGTCTTTCATGGCTTGGTTCAGCATCATGCTGAAGAAGATTGGAAAGCAAATCAATTCATTTCCTAATTTAAAAATTTTGGTTTTTCCTTTTCTTTATCTCTTGGGTTGTCTGCAGTAAGGTTTTGAAAATTGGTTTTTACTTCTTGAAGAGAATTTGTGTAGATTGGTAAATGAAACTTTTTTCTTTGGTTGAAGTAAGTGGCCATCTATCAGAGGGTTCTCTGTGATTGATGTGAATTATGGACAGTTTTTACTGCATTCCTTCCTGATTTGTACTTTATATGTAGTCAGAGTAAACAGTGGCCAACAACATTAATCAAATTTTTCATTACCTGGTGGTGTAGCAAAAATGATTTGCAGCGTGAATGGGGAGATAAAGTGCTCTCAAGCTGTTTCTGTTGCTTTTAGTAAATGGCTATAACATATATAATAGATTGATTGACTTACTGGATCCCCGGGAATTGTCTCTTCTGAGTTGGATCCTGATTCCAGCTTTTGAGACTCGTGCACAACTGTAAAACTCCACAAGTTTGAATTACAAAATTATAATAATAATAAAATCAGAATAAAAATGTGGGCTGATAGAAAGCTTTTGTGAAGAGACTGACAGATGTAGATTTATATAGAGGTTAATATCAGAGTTTCTTAATGGTTAAAGATAGAACTGACAGTAGTGGGAGAATCAAGTTATGGAAGGAGTTTAAACACTAAAATGTGTACTTGGGAGAGTGGGATGACTTATCAAAGACTAAACAGAACAGTGGTTTAGGATTGAAATAGTGGAATCTGAGGTGATAAATTGCTGGATTTGTCTCAGGATTAGTTTCTGTAATGTGAAATTAGTTTTTGGTGCTGGAACAAATTGTAGAATTGAAATCTTATTTGGACACTGAAGTACGAACAAGATGCAGAAAGGACTGGAAGTAAAAACACACCAATATGCTAGAGGAGGCCTTTTCATCATCCATAAAGAACAAAGATATATAGCCAACGTTTTAGGCCTGAGCCCTTCTTCAAGTCATAAGCAGAATAAGCCAGAAGCAGGAAATCTCAGAAAGTCACAAAATTCAGACAGTGCCGGCTGGGGGAGGAATCCAGAATGTTCTACTTGGATATGGTAAAAAAAATAAGATAAGAATTTATCATGCTTGTGCAAAAGGAGACAGGGAAGGGAGAAACAGAACTGAGGTAAGGGAACGAGGAAGAAATGAGGAGGGGGATTAACGAAAGCTAGAAATTGATATTAATGCTTTCCGGTTGCAGGATGCCTAGCCAGAAGATGAGGTGTTGTTCCTCCAATTTGCAAGTGGTCTCAGTCTGGCAATGAATGAAACCATGGACAAATATGTCAACAAGGAAATGGGATGGGGAATTGAAATGGGTGGCAACTGGTAGATACGTGCTATTGCAGTGGACATAGCCAAGGTGCTCAACAAAGTGATCTCCCAATCTGCGTCCAGTCTCTCTGATGTAGAGGAGGCAACAACGGGAGGACCAGACGCAGAAATGTTGCTTCACTTGGAAGGTCTTTTTGGGGCCCCAAATGGTTGTGAGGGTGCAAGTGGAGCATCTGCGGTCACATGGATAGGTCCCAAAAAGGACGGTTGATGGGGAGGGAGGAATGGACAAGGGAATCATGGAGAGAGCAGTCCCTGCGCAAGGCGGAGAGAGAAATGTGTCTAGTGGTGGGATCAGGTAATGGTGGAGGAGGATATATTGGATGCAGAGGCTGATGGGTTGGTAGGTGAGGACAAGAAGAATCCTGTCCTCATTATTCGTGGGGACAGAGGGGGCCAGGGCAGATAGGCGGGTAATGGAGGATGTGTGGGTGAGTGCAGTGTTAATGGTGGTGGAGGGAAACCACATTGTTTGAGGAAGGAGGGGGGCATTTATGTAGATCTGGCATGGAAGTCCTCATTCTGGGGGCTCACAGAGATGGAGGAATTAGGAGAATGGGATGGAATCCTTACAGGGAACAGGATGGAAAGAGGTTTAGTCGAGGTAGCTGTGGGAGTTGGTGAGTTTATAGAAGATGTCTGTTGAGAGTTTGTCTCCTGAGATGGAGACAGAGAGATCGAGAAAAGAGAAAGTGTTGCTTGAGATGGACTAAGTGGATTTGAGGTCATGGTGAAGTTGGCAGCAAAGTGGATGGTCAATGAGCTCATCGTGGGTACATGAGGCAGCACTAAAGTAGTCGTCGATGTAGCGGAGGAAGAGTTGAGGGGCCTTGCCTGTGGAGGCTTGTAGCATAGATTACTCCACGTAGACAACAAAAAGGCAGGCACAGCTGGGGCTCATGGTTACTCCTTTGATTTGGAGAAAGTGGGATGAGTTAAAGGGGAAATTATTGAGGGTGATGGCAAGTTCTGTCAGCCAGACAAGGGTGGTGTTGGAGGGGGACTGGTTGGGTATATTTTCCAGAAAGAAACGAAGGGCTTTGAGGCCTTCAGTATTGGTGTTGGAGGTGTGTAGGGATTGGATGTCCATGGTAAATATGAGGCGATATAGTTCAGGGAACTGGAAGTTGGTGAAGTGATGGAAGTGTCCTAGATGTAGGTAGGGAGGGATTAGACCAGGGGAACAAAATGGAGTCAAGGTTAACGGAGACAAATTCTGTGGGGCAGGAGCACAGGGACACAATGGGTCTGCTGGGACAATTAGATTTGTGGATCTTGAGACTGGAAGTGATGGCAGGAGCAGATAAGTTGTGAGCTCAGAATTCCAGCTGACTGGAGTAAATTGTGAGATCAAATAAATGATGAAAGGCTTGAGAAATATGGTCGGGATGAAGCTGTGTTTTTAAATGATTTTTGTTAAGAGGTAGTATGTGAACAGTAAAGAAGACAAATGTGTATCCTTCAGCCTCTACAAAAAAGAGAAGCATTGCAGGAGAAAACATTTGGATGAATGATGCTGAAATAAAAAGCTGGGTATTGAAGGGGCAGTTAGAAATCAAGCAGAAGGAAAATGTGTCACAATCGCTTGATATGAAAGAGGATGAAAGGATATCCTGTGTAGACAAATGCCATGTTGAAATTAGAGTAAGAATGATGTTGTTATTAACAAAGAGCAGATTTGTGGGCAGTGTGGCCGGCGCCTGGTCCCAATTTGTATTTTTCTATCAATGGGATAACACAAGATGTTATTTGTGACTTCGAGGGCTGATTCCGTGCCTTTGCAGGTGCAAATATTCTTGGAGAGATGTTGGCCATTTCTAGATGTCTGTTTTAAAATATTGAGGTTACAAGTGGTCTTGGTGGTCTGTAGAAAGAAAATTTAAAGATTAGAAGTAGTGTTTTAATCAGATCCTTTTGCTGGATTTTGGTTGTAAATGGGACCTGCTCTCTGTAAATGGGAACTGCAGTCAATGGGCAACTTTTGCAGCAAGTCAGAATAACCCTCATACTGTGATGCATGTTTTTTAAATATTGCAAACGGTCATATTTTCTCCAGTTGAGGCCACCTTTCTTTGGATTGCTAATGTTTTTTTTTGTTGGGTAGGGTGGGAGATATAGAATTACCTTGTGAAACAGAACTTAAATTGTAGGGTTGAGAGCGCTTATCAAACTTTTCATTTTCAGACCAGATGTTAAATTAAAGCTCAATCAACCTGGATTTAAAAGATATGCACATAAGATTTGTAGCGCAGAATTTGAAGGCATGGCGAGGAATGAGCAGTTGCCATGGTGAACTGTGAGGGACATCGCCACCAGCTTCAAAAAGACAGACATGGCAGGGTAGAATAGATGGATAGGAAGAGATTGGCGGCAGGTTTTGACTCCACAGAAGGCTGTGTATCAAATCCAGATAAACTGGATTATTATAACAAGTGCTTGCACGTGATGGGCAGAAGGGCCTGTTTCTGTGCTAAGTGACTGAAATTATTTTTCTTTATCCTTTCCAACATAAGACTTTGCTGTCATATATCTCATTGCTTTTTGTGGTTTCTTGATATGATATACCCTGTATTTACAAATTGGCTGCCTTGTTTGCTTAAATTACAAACAACACCTTTTTTTTAAAAAAAAGAGAATGATTGGCTGTAAACTACTTTGGGAAATAGTTGTGGCATGAAAGGCGATTTATAAACCCAAGTTCTTTACATCCAAAGAGATCTACTTCTGTAAAATGCAAAAGCTCACAACTGCTATAATTAATCCCTTAAGTTTGTCCCAAACTAGAGACGGACACCCCTGTGTTATTTTATTTTGGTGCTTTATTTAGGATCATGGGAGAAAAGCATTTGTGCATTGGCTCCTAGCTATACATTTAATTAGTCCTCACAATTGCAAGGATAAAGAGACAAATTAAATGCAGAGTTTTATTTCGTGGACAACAATATTTTAGTAACCAAAATGGAGCAACAACATTGACGTATCTTTATTCCATCTTAGAATTTTCAAGTTCAAGTTTATTATTATCTGACTGCACTTGTATAACCTGATGAAACATCAATTCTCTGGACCACAGTCCATACTCACATAATACACAGTACACAAATACAATTAAAAATTATATAAATATTTTGGGGTGATTTACTCGGTTACAGGATACCATTCATCAATCTCAAAACCTGCAGGAAGATGCTGTTTCCTTAGCCGGCAGTCCTGATATTGATGCTTGTGTACCACCTCCTTGATGATGGCAGGTCAAAGATACTGTGTGATGGATGGAAAGGGTTCTTAATAATTTTTTTGAGCCCTATCTAAGCAACACTCCCAGTAGAGCAAAGGGAGATCCCAGAGACCTTCTCAACTGTTTTGATTTTTGAGTTTACTTCCAGTCCAATGCTTTGCAGCTACTATACCACACAATAATGCATCCAGACAGGATATTCTTAATTGTGCTCCTGTGAAATTGTGGTCAAGATGGGGGACAGTAGCCTTGCCGACCTTAACCTTCTTAGGAAGCATCGCTGCGCCTTCCTTACTAACGAGGAGGTGTGGGTGCAGCATCCCCTGTGTGCATAACTAGGAAATTTGTGCTCTCCACAATGAAACCATGGAAGTGTAATGGAGAGTGGTCGACCTTTGTCTTCCAGAAGTCCACAATCATCTTCTTTGTCTTGTCCACGGTGAGATTCGGGTTGTTATTATCGCACCATTTTTCAAGCCTCCCAACCTCTTCTCTGCCATGCAACTCATCATTGTTGCCAATAAAGTCAACTATTGTTGCATCATCTGCAAACTTGATCATTCTTTTTAAACTGAATCTGGCAAGGCAGTCATGAGTCACCATCATGAACAGTAGAGGACTGAACATTCAGCCCTGAGGTGCTCAGTGTGATGGGGTTTGAGGCTTTGCTACCAACTCGGACCAATTATGGTCTTTCAGTCAAAAAGTTCAGGATCCAGTTGCAGAGCACGGTGTTAAGTCCCAGAGAGGACCGTTTATCCACCATCTTCTGAGGTATGATGGTTAAACACTGAGCTGGTCAATGAGCCAAAGCCTGGTGCATGAGGCATCATTCTCTGGTGGGTCAGGACGGAGGATAGGGTCAAGCTATCATATAATCATAATAATTCTGACCTAAATAATGTGCCTATAACTGAATTTGTTTGATCTTTTACAATGTACTAAGAATGCCATAGGCAAAATAGTTGCAGTCCCTCAACTGGCCACACCCACATGTCAAAAACCAATTACTGCCAGTGTTGCCTATTTAAGAGGGATTAAATATAATATCAGAAGGGAAGATGCCCTAGATCATCGAAGTCATTATAGTAGAAGTCTTGCTGATTAGGAAACTGGACCAGGCACTTCCTGTTGTGATTGTCTTTAATGCATTAACCAGTCACATGTTACATCATTAATCTGCACAACACTCCTTAAAAAAAATCACCTACAGAAAACAACTCAAAAAATCATAATCTGGAACCTTTGTACTTGCAAAATATTCAGTCATCTAATTCAACAGATTACTCTTCACAATTTCCACCAAATTCAAGAGATTGCACCACCAGGGAAATCTTCCGCTCCTCTCCCCTATCAAAGGTACCGTTCCCTCTAAAATTCCCTTGCTGTCCACCATTTGTTCCTCCTCTTGTATACATTGACCATACATCAACAGGAGGGGCAACATCTGTCCTTTTGCATTTTCCTTTCCTACTATGCAGAAACCTGAGAAAAATCCTTCCATTGAAGCAGCGATTCCAATTTAGTGTTGACAATTCAGGGTTCACAATGTGGCTTCCAAAGAGGAGACTGCTGACCACTTAGCAGTCTGTGTGGATTCCATACACGCCATGACTGTGAACTTCTTAATGCCTGAGACTTTAATTTTCCATTCCACTCTAGTGTAGTAACAATACAGGCTTAAAGAACAGCACTTCATTTACTGAATAGGCAAGTGTCAAGCTTCCAGACTTATACATTGTACAACTTCAAGTTAACTCACTTTCACAGTTTGAAAAAGAACTGGCCAATTCTTCTGTAAATTATCCATCTGTGATTTTGGCTTAGTCAGTGCTGGAATAAGATGTTGTGGGGCCTGTAGTGTGTATTTTAAAGGGAGGCTAACTAGTGCTGGCTGGCGCATGTGCAGTGAGGGGGAAATGTGATGGCAACACAAAGATGAGGTTGGAGGAACCAATTTTTGACCATTATTACTTTGTGCTGTAAATCGAAGCTGGAGATAAGAATCCTTCAAAGCAACATCATTTCTGGCATACAGCACGTTTCGATATTCATTTATTGACATCAGCAGGTCGATTATCCTTGCGTGGAATATTTTTATTTTAAAAATGGATATTGTCATGAACTGTGGCAACTCTCTCCCTCGATGTTATGCTTTGACTGTGTAAATAAACAGCAAATGCAAGAGTTTAAATAATTTAAGTCCTGTGGACTTGCCGCTAAAGTTCAGGAATAGATGGAAAGATTCCTGAAGATTAACTAAGGACGCCATTGCATTTTCAAGCTGCCTCCCTTGCTGCACCTTTATGGAGTTTCCTCTCTTTTGTTGATGCTGATTCTCTTGGCATTTTTGTGGCGCCACATCAATTAAGCGATCCGGATTCCAGATTAGCTCCCTCGTCACAGTCGTAAGGGACTCCTTGTCGAACCGATCTGACCTTGTTTACTCCAGTAGGAACATATAAAGGATGTTCACATTTCCAAGCAGATAATAATTAGATAATCATAACACATGTCCTGGAATAACCAGACCGCAAACTTGCCTTCATCTGCAATGAGTCTGTGTCTCTTTTTGCTAAGTATTGGGAGGTGTCAAGTTCTTGGTTTTCTGTCTTGTTATGCCCATGTTATCCTGTTAACTTCACCATTGAGTCTTCTAGGTAACCAGAAACTGGTGAGACAATATGGCAATGAGTCAAGACATGAACATTCATTGCCGTAAAGAATCTCTCACATTAAAACAAAACTTACAGCGGCTGGCTCAATGCGGGATCAATAACTGCCTTTGTTACCTATAATCCCCCACATAGCTGAAACCGCTCTGTGTTTCCCTGGTGCTGACACTGGCAGAGCGGTTCCAGCTTCGTGGGGGATTATGGCTAACAAAGATGTCAATTGATCCCGCATTCAGCCATCTCCATGAGCTGCTGGGGCAGCCCTGAAGTGACCTGATCAGATGCCAGAGCGGTGCGCCGGTGAACTCTGCAGCACTGCACCCCTGCTGCCCGTTGGGAGTTAGATGGGGTGGTGGTGGGGGGGGGCGACGACGGACGGCTATGAGATTCAACACACCCATAGTTTGTGTTAATCAGGGTTATTAACGCAGACTATCAGTGTGGATCTCATAGCCGCTGCACAAAGATGAAAATGCTAAGTTCATAATTCATAGTACTTCATAAACAGCGGGGGCCCTTTAAATTGCGGGGCCCATAGCATATGCTACTTTCACTACTATGTTAAGCCGGCCATGGGCTTAGTTTTCTCTTTCTGTGAGCACACCCTGACCTTTTGGGATTTTCCAAAGCTCTGCATTTTGCAGCTTTTATTTTCTGTATTTTTTTTTAAATCTCTCTCCCAATCTGCTGCCATTAACCAAACAGCTTCAAAAGCTTATCCTCACAGCAATCCTGGCCTCACCTGAAATGATACTCTCAAGTATCCTAACCATCCTGTCCCCTCCCTCTCTGCAGCTGAAGACACTGTCAGAGCCTGTTCATGCTCTGCAGATAGTGCATGCCCAGCATTTTCAGATTTACAGGACCTAGAACATGCTGATTATTTTTTTTCTCTTTTCCAGCTTTTTTTTTGAAAGATCTTTGACCTCGAATGTTAGTTCCATTTCTCTTTTCACAGATGCCTCTTGACCTGAGTGTTGCAAGCATTTTCTGTTTTTATTACAAAAAGACACATCTGTTTTGCATTCTTTAAAGTGAGTTCCAATTGCATCCAGATTGTCATACAATTTTGTAATAGTTGGCAAAAGATAGAAGGAAAACAGTGTTGGATCTCTGAAGCTATCTTTGCTCAATTGTAATCTATTAACTGAATTCAGAGTACACAAAAACTTTTTTATCGCATTTGAAAACTGGTACAATGTTTGCCAACCACGGCCCTTTGAAATCTTGTAAGTTCAAGAGGGTAGATTGGGTTTGCAACCTCCATAATGGAGAGGTGCTATCCAGGAGGACCTCCCCCCCCCCTCCCCACTGCTCAGTGCAGGTCCCTTGGATGGCTCTGTGCCATTTTGCACACTGTGTGGTAGAAACAACCTTGTATGTGCAATCATGCATAAAACCTTTTCCAAGATCTCTTGTAGAGAGTGGGGGGGTTGAGGGTAGTTTGTAATCAGTGAGGTTGGGGGAGGGTGGGGGAGAATGTTACAGTGAAAATGAGTGAAGGTAGACTGTCCAGGACAAGATTTGGAGCACAGGCAGAAGGACAGGAATGTCTCCTGCAGCAGCCAAGGTAGGGATAGGCCTTGAAGTATGGCTGGGGCTGGCGAACACCTTGTGGATTTTGTGGCCCATCTTCTTACGGGCTTTGTATGGGTGGTGAATAAAATCTGTATATGTGATGTCCATTACATATTGCATCCTCTTCTTCACTGAATGTGATCTTTTCACCTGGAGAACCTGGTTCAAAAGTCCAGACAAACATAAAATGCGCAAAAAGTATATGTTCAGCTTTCAGCTAAAATTGAATTGAGCGATGTTACAAGTTCACTCTGCGATTTGTTGCATATCATTTTCATTGTCACCATTTCTCTAACCCTTAATTAATATTTAAACCATTTACTTCTACATTGCAGGGTAGTAAGGTAGTGTTGAGTGTGTCAAATTGGCTTGTGATCCGTACAACATCTGCAGTACAGTGGAGAGGAATTGAAATACAATAAAAGATTGGAAACACCTGCTAGTTCCAGGCATTTCGTAAGATCATGATTTGTAGTTTTTGCTGACACTTGAGTTAGCTTCAGGATCTTTTCTGAATCTTGTTGGAGTTTGAGTGCCTAGAGTTGGTATAAAGTGTCGACAGATCTATGGTTTTACCTTCTGTAAAAGTATGAATTTTAAGAATTAATTAAGTGCTTTAAAATACAGAGTTCAGCTCTACGCTTGTGGATAATTTGTTCACACTAAACAGGATCAGGAGGAGCAGATGCATGTTTGTATGTTTATCCAAATTGCAGGATTAAATTTTATTTCTGTATAGAATGAGCCATTGTGGTCGCACTGTCAGATGGGAATTTTCCTATTTTTTTTCCTAAATAGCCCAAGAGTATTTTTAATGCTTCTTCCAGGAAATTGCACAGCTGTGTAGATATGTTGTGAAGGTGATGGATCAGTGCAGGAGTTGTACCACGCCATCACTCTGATTCAACTAATCTAATTTCTTTTCACTGTTTGTCTTGCACCTCAAGATTAAGATCCTGCCTGATAAATTTTGATGCAGTTGTCAGGTTTCCAAGATGTTTTTAAAAAAAAAAATCCACATTGCATTTAATTTGAAGAAAAATAATGTGATTTGACAGTTTGCCTTGTTTTGTGTATTATTCAATCATGATCGAAAAATTGGAAGTATGATCTGTGCAGTCATTTGCTTTCATAAATCAAGAGCTTGAAGATGGTCTTGTTTTTTTTGTATATCATTCTTATTAGAAATGATACTTGAATTCATTCACTTTTGATGGTAGTGTAGTGGCGGCTCCACTGCTAACTGAAGGATCACACAACCAGATGGGTTGAGTTCAGTGAGCAAAAACTGATTTATTGCAGGCTGCCTGGCTGGTCTTATACTCCCAGCCCGGACCTGGCTGAGAACCGTGCTGGGGGGCCCTGACGTCACCGGGGCGTCATGTGGGTCCACAAGCGCGGGCTTCTGAGCCCAGTGCTGACGTCGGGAGGAAACCCCCGACGGCGCCATTTTGGCCCGCTGCCCCGCCACGTGCGTGTCAAGAAGGTCCGGTTCACCTGCCTAATGGCATACTGCCACACAGCCCCCCCCCCCCCCCCCAGAACTGGCAATAAAGTCCTTTTTTGCCGGGTGGCCTCGCTTCTTGGGTTCGGCCACAACTACTGGTTCGGTGGGGTCGAAGTGACGAAACGTTTTGCCACCATACGGACCGTGGACCTTATGGAAGGGTGGAAAAGGTCATGGATATGGTGGAAGACTTGCCTTCACCACTGCTGGGGAACCACTGGTCGCGGGGTGCCCATGGAGACATCGCACAGGACGGTGCCCTCACCGTGAGGAGTCGCGAGTCCTGGAACCGCAGGCCCGTGATGGCAGTCCTGAAGGCCCGCGTCTCCTCCTCGGACTTCTGGTCCCGGGCGAGCTGGTCAAAGTCGAGGCCGGGTGTCAGCACGCAAATGGCTGGTTGTGAGAGTGCGTCGGCGACCACGTTGTCTTTCCCCGCCTTGTGCCGAATGTTGAAGGAGAGGCGATGCTGTTGGCGGGCCAACCAGGGATCTCTGAGTGAGGGGTTCGAGGTCGGTAAAAATGGTGAAAGGCCTCCCCTCCAAGAAATAGCAGAAATGACGCACCGCCAGGTACATGCCCAGCAACTCTCTGGCGGGCAAAGAAGTCAGCTAAAGAATGCCAGCGGTTTCCACTATCCGTTCACCTGCTGCTCCAGGACGGCGCCGACGGCTGTGGCAAGGCATCAACGGAGAGCGCCATATGCAGGTCGGTGCATGGGTGGATGAGCAGGGTAGCCTTCGCGAGGGCATCTTTTATGGCTTCGAATGCCCTGCTGGCCTCTGGAGTCCAGGCGAGTGTCTTGTCTTTGGCCGCGATGAGGACGAAGAGCACTGCGTGATATGCACAGCGCCTGGAATGAAGCGGTTATAGAAATTGACCATACCCGCGAACTCCTGTAGCCCCTTGAAGTTGTCCGGGCGTGGGAACTCCCTGATTGCAGCAACCTTCGTAGCGGCAGGTCTGGCTCCTTCGGCCATGATGGTATGGCCAGGAGCTGCATGGACTCTTTCCCCAACGGGCACTTAGCCGGATTGATCATTAGGCTGAAGTCGGCCAGTCCGGAGAAGAGGGTGCGCAGGTGAGACTTGTGTTGTGCCCGGTCTCTGCTGATGACAAGGATGTCATCCAGGTAAATGAATACGAAATTCAAATCCCTGCCCACTGTGTTCATAAGGTGCTGGAAGGTCTGGGTGGCATTCTTGAGCCCGAACAGCATGCGTAGAAACTCGAACAAGCCGAAGGGGGTGATGATGGCCGTTTTGGGTGTGTCCTCGGGGTGCACCAGGACTTGGTGATACCCGCGCACCAGGTCGACCTTGGAGAATACCCTCGCGCCATGCAGGTTTGCCATAAAGTCCTGGATGTGAAGGATTGGGTAACGGTCAGGTACTGTCGCGTCGTTAAGCCTTCGATATTATCCACAGGGGCGCCAGCTGCCGGAGGCTTTCAGGATCAGGTGGAGTGGAGAGGCCCAAGGACTGTCAGAGTGTCAAATGATCCCCAGCTCCTGCAGATGCGAGAACTATTCCTTCGCTATCCGGTGGGAGCTGGCATGCCTTGGCGAGGACTGGAGGGCCTTGGGTGGGAATATAATGAAACACCCCATGGCGTGGTGAGGCAGCGGAGAACTGTGGCTTGAGGAGGGATGGGAACTTGTCCAGGATACGCTGAATCCCGTCCTTGGATGTGCTGACCATGACCATCTGTGGCTGCTCTGTGCGGGAGGCGTTGATGCGAACGGATTGGAAGATATGGGCATCTACCAGTCGCCTACCTCAAATGTCGACCAGGAGTCCATGGGCGAGGAGGAAGTCGACACCCAGAATGGCAGTTGGGAGGGACGAAATGGTAAATCTCCATGAGAATTTCTGCTGGCTGATCTGGAAATGGACAGTCTTGTCTCTATACGTTCGGATCTCCATCATATTGGCTGCACGGAGAGGAGTTCCTCGAGGCTGGTTCCAGGAATCGATGACTGTGGCCGGTATGACACTGATCTGGGTGTCGACGAGGAAGCGTCGGCCGCTGACTGAATCCCGCAGGTAGAGAAGGCTGTGTTCTTGGCTAGCTGCCACAGCCATTAACAGCAGCTGGCCTGCTCATTTCCCTGGAATAAGCCTTGGGTCCCCAGCACTGATGGAAGATGCAGAGATCTGAAGTGGATGACTTGCTTCTGGCTAAGCTCTTTGAGGCCCTTGCAGGGGCCAGGTGTTCCACCGCAGCGCTAGAGAATGGCTTGGTGTGGTCATGCCCATGATTCATACATAACCTGCTGGACTGCTGAGCCCTCTGGGAATCATTCGAACCATAGCTCCTGTGCCTTTTGAGCGACCTTCCTAGGGTCGACAAAGCTCTCATGGGACAGTAACAGCCGGATGTCTTCAGGCAGATGGTTGAGGAAAATGTGCTCGAAGAGTGGGCAGTTGGTGTGATCGCCCATGAGTGTGAGCATCTCGTCCATCAACTCGGTTGGAGTTCTGTCCCCCAAGGTATTGAGGCACAGCATCCGAGCAGCATGCTGGTGCCTGGAGAGGCCAAGGGAGCCGGTTAGCACCCGCTTGATGGTCCGTACTTATCTTCCACAGGTGGGTGCTGAATGAGGTGCAGCACTCATTTGGCAGTGGCCTGGTCCAGGTCGGCAACCACATGGTAAAACTTGGTCGAATCCGATAAAATCTGACGGAGTTGAAACTGAACTTCTGTGTGGCTGAACCAGGTCTCCGGCTCCTGAACCCAGAAGTCAGGAAGCTTGATGGCTATAGTGTTGATCGAAGGGTTGTTCATGTTGGGTTCAAAGACTTTTGAACCTGTCGGGGTCACCAATTGTAGTGGCAGCTACACTGCTAACTGAAGGATCGCACAACCAGACAGGTTGAGTTCAATGAGCAAAACTGATTTATTGCAGGCTACCTGGCTGGTCTTATACTCCCAGCCCGGACCTGGCTGAGAACTGCGCTGGGGGGGGGGGGGGCCTGATGTTATTGGGGCGTCATGTGGGTCCCCAAGCGCGGGCTTCTGAACCTGGTGCTGGGGTTGGGAGGAAACCCCCCGACAAGCAGGGCTGGTTCGCCTGCCTAATGTTATACGGCCATAGTAGTTCCTTTCTTGCTTACTCAGTTGCATTTGTCAGATGTGACTGTTGTTTTAGAAGCAAGAATTATTTCTTTAACTTGTCCAAGACATGGTGATCTTCTTATTGCTGCCATTAATTACAGGAACACAGCTTGCCCATGATGTATTAGTTTCCTTTTTCCTTTCAAAGCTTAGAGTACTGGGCTATCATTTGAGTAAAGTATATCAAGATAAATTAATTATTACAATGGTGAATAAAAGTTTGAAGTGGGAGAATTTCTTTTAAACTTTAAACAGATAAAGTTTCTCACCTAATTGAAATAAATAATGATAGATCAGCTAGTTGGGTGATATCACAACAACCTTGCACTCAACGTCAGCAAAACGAAGGAATTGATTGTGGACTTCAGGAAGGGAAAACAGGAGAATACAAACTAATCCTCATCAAGGGGTCAGGAATGGAGAGGGTAAAAAAAAATTAAATTCCTGGGTGTCAATATCTCTGAAGACCAATCTCCATGTTGATGCAACCATGAAGAAGGCTTGCCAGCAGTATAGACGTCACTTTCCATTTTCTAGTACTTCCCAATTTCAAAACGTGTCATCTTCAAAGAAACATATGGACGATATTCCAAATTACAATCTTATCAATTCCACAAAGCAAACTCTGTAGATACAGATTTATGTGGCTTTAATTCGTTGATATAAACGGATAAACATTTTGCATAACTTTGCATCAAGATTTTCACAATGACGAATAAACAAACTAATCGGTTATATTTAAAGACATAATGATATAAGATGATAATAAGAAGAATTAAGATGATAATAAATGATTAAGACAAATTCAAAGAAAAGTATTTCGAGCTCGTGTATCTTCCATGGTTCTTCGAAGAATGAGGAAAAAAAGCTCCGAGTCTGCATGGATATTTTATGACATATGATGTCATAGTGTAACTATGGTAATAATACAAACAATAGTTATCCTTAAAGGGATAGGCACAAAATTATAAAGCAAAAACACAAGGTTTTAACCTTAATAACTGACTATATTTTGTTAGGAGTCTGTTGAGATTTGGTATGTCACCAAACCAAAAATTCTTCCAAATTTCTACCATGGGAGAGCATTTTGACTGATTGCATTACTGGCTGGAATAGAAGTGCCAATGCATAGGGCAGGAACAGGCTCAAAGGGTTGCAAACTTGGCCATTGCCATATGGGCATTAGTCTTCATTCCATCAAGGACATCTTTAAGAGGCGATTCCTATAGAAAGCTACTTCTGTTATCAAGAACCCTCACTATCTCAGCCATGCCCTTTTCCTCAGGAAAGAGATACAGGAGCTTGAAGACATTAACTCAACATTATAAAAACAGCTTCTTCCCTTCCTGAAGGATTTCTGAATGGACAATGAACATATGAACATTGTGACGACTTTTTTTTCTTTTTTGCACTAATTATTTGGGTTTTTTAAAATCTTGTATTTATGAAATTGTAATTTTTGCACCTTGTTCTACTGCAAAACAACAGATTTCGTGACAAGTTCATGACAGTAAACCTAATTCTAACAAGAATATAACCTTGAAGGGGGTGTGGTCATGCTAATGAGCTGAGCAGAAGTGTTTTGAAAAAGCTCTCCATAAAAAATACTAAAAAGATGGTTTGAAAGCTCAAAAACAAGAATTTTATTGTCAAAAATGGATACAGGAAGTACTAAATGAACAAGGCAACCGAGAACAAAAACTGAAGAAGTGACAGCTCAGCCAGGAACATTGAGTGGAAGCCTGATCAGGAGTGACTCAACAGGGGCCTTGGGACCAGCTGAAGCCAGCAGAGCTGGGAAGTCACTCCAAGATATACCCTCCATCCTGGACATGGTGGAAAATTCATGCAGTAGTTTTAGGAGTATGGAATCAGTGTTGACAGATGTATATCAGAGAAGGTCATGGAAATTAAGGAAGTTGTAGAAGGCTTAAGTGAACAAATGACTCATTCAGAGGCTGAGCTGGACAAAACAATAGACAGGCTGAAGGCACTGGAAGAAAAATCAAAAATATGGGACACAGGAAAGAAAGGACTGATGGACAAGATCAACCAAATAGAAAATTTTAGCAGATGTAACAATGTAAGAATCATCGGACTGAGAGAAGAACTAGAGGAAAAAGACATGGAGAGTTTTTTTGAAACATGGATCCCTCAAATGCTTGGACAAAAAAAGTTAAATGCACCAGACCCTCGGACCATGACCAATCCTGTTAAGACTTTTAAGTTATCAGGGAAAGAGATGTGACCTTGGGAGCAGCATATGAATATTCAAAAAAAAATAATTGCCCATTAGCGGTGGACAATGCAAAAGTAATGTTTTTTCAGGACTTCAGTGTTCATGACTCACATACAAGTATTGACTTACTTTTAATGCCTGCCCACTTAAAAAGTAAGAGTGATAAAAACAGAATATTTAGCAAGGCTTGTATCAGATCATTCTCCATTAATAATAACTATAGCAACAATGGAAAAGCAATATTACACGTTGCTTAAAAGAACAGACTTAAAAGAATTTATAAAGAGACAGATAAAAATATTTTGTGAAACAAATCTGCTGTCCACTAATAATAGTTTTCTGATATGGGACACGCTTAAAGCATATTTAAGGAGACAAATGACATCCTATACGAAGAATCTTAAGAGGGAACATATCGCAGAAGTAAACAATTTGGAGAAGGATATTAAAGAATTAGAAAAAAATCAAAGAACAGGACTACAGGAAGAATACAGATTACTGGTGAATAACAAGCTAAGATACAATCCAATACAAACATATAGAACAGAAAAAGCTATATTTAAAAACTAAACAACAATACTATGAGTTGGGTGAACCAGTGCACAAAGTTTTAACTTGGCAGATTAAAACAGAGGAGTCTTCAAGAATGATAAATGCTATAAAAAGAGAAAGAGCCACTCTAGTATACAGGTACATGATCCTTTATCTGGAACTCTTGGGGGACAGTATGTTCCGAATTTCAGATTTTTACGGATTTTGAAAAGCCCACCCGAATTGTGCTGCCATATCCACCCCTACCAGTTGCCTCGGCGACTCCCCCAAGCGCTGGTCCCTCAGCCGCCCGGCCGCCTTCCCCAAGTGCTGGCTGCCTCTCACCCCACTTAATGGATTTTGGAGCTTTCTGGATTTTAGATGTCTGGATAAAGGATCGTGTACCTGTATAAGCAAAAAGAAATTAATGCCACTTTTCGACAATATTACATGAAACTATACAAATCAGAATTACTAGAAGATGAGAACAAAATAGAAGAATTTTTGCTAAATCTCGAAATTCCAAGGCTGGAAGAGAGAGAAAGGATAGAATTAGATACTCAATTTACAAGGGGAGAAATCAAAAAGGCTACAGGCTAATAAATCACCAGGAGAAGATTGATTTCCACCTGAGGTTTATATACAATTCAAAGAATTAATAATGCCCCTTCTAATGGACCAAGCTGTAGAAGCACAGACCCTCCTGGAGTCATTCTCAACTGTGAATGTTGCAGAGTTACCAAAGAAGAATAGGAACCCACCAAAATCTTTGTCATACAGACCAATATCTATGTTAAATGCTGATTATAAGATACTAGCAAAAAGCATTGGCTAATAGGATAGGACAATACTTGCCAAAACTGATACATAGAGACCAAGCAGGATTTGTTAAAGGCATTCCTCAATTAGTCTATGGAGATTATCTAATAAAATACATATGGCTAAATCAGAATGAAATCCAAGTATTACAGTCTCATTAGATGCAGAAAAAACATTCAACTGTTTGGAATGGCCTTTTTTATTTAAAACACTGGAAAAATTTGGTATAGGCATTACATTTATAAATTGGATAAAAACTTTATACCATAAGCCACAAGCTAAAATAATAACTAATAATCAGATGCCAGTGGTTTTCCCTTGTGTAGATCGAGTAGACAGGGATGCCTCCTGTCCCCAGCACTTTTTATTTTAGTGATTGAATGACTGGCGGAGATAATAAGAAGGGATCCAGATATAAAGGGCTTCAAAGTTGGGCAAGAACACAAAATCGGTCTTTTTGTCAATGATGTGCTATTGTACCTATCAGAACTGGCTAAATCTTTGCAAAAATTACATGCAACACTAGAAAAATATGGAAGAATATCAGGCTACAAAATTAATATGGATAAAAATGATATAATGCCATTAACAAATTTTGTATATGAAAGATACCAAAAAGGAAGTAAATTTAAATGCAAGACAGATGGAATAAAATATCTTGGAATAGCCACTGACAATAAGTTATAAAATCTGTACAAACTAAATTATCTTCCTCTTCTTGGGAAGATAGAAAGAGATCTACGGAAATGGAGAGACTTACCGATAATTTTGGTGAGAAGGGTTAACTGCATTAAAATGAAAGTGATGCCAAGACTGCAATACCTTTTTCATTTACTGCCTATTCTGTTACCTAAAAGCTTTTTTAAGCTACTAAACAATTATATTAGACAGTTCATATGGAATAATAAGGTAAAAACTGGCATGGGACTATGGGTTGGGAGGACTTAGACTTCCAGATTTCAAAAAATATTACCTAGCTGCACAGGCTAGATTTATCGCAGACCTTCTTCACTGAAGACAACCCCCGTCTTGGGTTCAAATGGGAGTGTACTCAATGGAGGAGGGGGAAGCAAAGGACTTTATCGATAAATGGAGTTTGAAATCACTAAAGAAAAGGACGGATAACCCCATTCTAATACAAATGATTAGAACGTGGCAAGAAATTAATAAATGTATAGGAAAAAAGTAGGGATATCAATAAAAGCACCACTGTGTAAAAATGTGTTGTTGCCTATGAACGTGAGCAATAGAATATTAAATTTGTGGTATGATAAAGGAATGTAATATATCAAGGACTGTTGCACAGAAGTAAATCTTATGACCTTTGAACAGTTAAAACACAAAAAAGGAGTGGCCAATGGGACCTTCTTTTGTTTCCTCCAGCTTAGATTGTTCTTAAGAGAAAGATGGTGACTAATGTTGATCCCGCCTGAAATTAGTGAAACGAAATAAATGGTTTGGATGGGGACTACATCCAAATTTATAACAAAAATGTACTATGCTCCCCAGAGCAAAAGTGCAAAACCAGGTTGCAGAGGTCAAGGGAAAGATGGGAGTTGGACTTTGGTGAAGTGATTTCAGAAAGAAGCTGGTCAGATTGGTGTAAAGTCAGCATGACATCAATTATAAATGCAAGTCATGGACTGGTTCAGTATAATTTTTTTACTCTAATTATATCTTACCCCATAAAAGTTACACAGATCAAAAGCTGAAATTTAAGAGATGTGTTTCAGATGTGGGCCTGAGACAGGAACTTTTCTACATGCCATGTGGTTCTGTGTGAAAGTGAGGCCATTTTGTCAAGAAATCGCAGAAAAATTAACCAGAATAACAGGAGTGGCCTTCACGGGCAGCCCGGAGATGTATCTTCTAGGTAATTTCGTGGAAATAAACAATAAATTGACCAAATATCAAATCTTACTTTTAAAAATAGCACTGGCAGAAGCGAAAAAATGTATCGCGATCACTTGGAAGTCCGACTCCCCTCTACTTGTAGCACGATGGACTGCAGAAATGAACAGCTGTATACCTATGGGAAAGAAAATCATATATAATTTTTAAAAATATTTATATTTTCACAGAAGCTTGTACAGTCATATACATTGTTAGTGCCATCCTGGCAGCTTGTATTCAAATTTACATGCATTCCATTCTAATTATTGACTGCATACACAACCTCACGTCTTTTCCAGTTCTCCCCACATCTAACACAGGACAGATCATTCAGCCTTTGACCCAGGATAATAAATAATAATTAGGAAACAGGGATTGTCGCTGGTCGGTGGATGATCACAGGCCGATCTATATTCCTGACTTTCCTTGATCGGGGGATAAATGCCAGGGAGAGGACACCACGGCAGGGAATGGGGGAATCAATCACCACCATACGCCTATGTGGCACATGTACGGCTGCCAAATCCTTTGAAAAGTGTCACATTTGTTTTTCAAATTATGTTACCTTCTCCAGGGGAACACAGCTCTGGATTTTCATATTCCATTGTTCGATACTAAAACTAGAGTCAGACTTCCAGGTAGCCGCAATGTACTTCCTGGGCACTACCAATGTGATTAACACAAATTGGATTTAAAATTTGAACAGCTTCATTGTAAGCCTTATGTCCATTATGTTTCCCAACAGGAACAATTCTAGGTCCTGTGGGAATCATTTACCTATGACTTTCTCAAGGACTTGGCCTAGTTCTTCCCAAATGGGCCTCACCTTGCCACATGACCAGGTTGCGTGCACCTATGTCCCAGTCGCCATGCCGCATCTGAAACATTGGTTTTGACCTGTTCATTTTCTGTGGTGTGAGATACAGCTAGTGCAGGAAATTATATTGCATCAACCTGTACCTTGCATTGATGACCGTGGTCATGCTGTCCTGGCATAAGTTGGACCAGCATCCCTCATCAATTACAATGCCCAAGTCCAACTGCCATCTTTCTCTCGATCTATGGAGGCCCAGTTTGTATCCATCCGACTGGAGCAGGAAATACATTGCAGAAATGAATTTCTTTCCACTCCCCTTTCGAATCATGGTCTCTATGGCACTGTACTGAGGTAGGGCCATACTTGGACCCAATACATCCTGTAAAAAAGATCTTATTTGAAGATAGCAGTGGAATGTCTGATTGGCAAGTCATATTCATTTTTGAGCTGCTCAAATTACATTAATTGCCCCTGCTCATAACAGTCCTCTATGCACCTGATGCCATTATGGTGCCAGGTGTCCAGGATCTTGTTACCTACCATTAATGGTATTAATGTATTAGGAGTCAGGGGTGTTTCTGGGGACAGCCCCACTTTGATGTTCAGATACTGGTTAATTTTGTTCCAGAATGTAATCACTTGTTTTAATGTAGGGCTCCCCTTCTTTCCTGACATCATTTTAGCATCCCATTCATAAATAAAGTCCTCTGCTATCCTCTCGTCCACCAGGTGCAGATCAATTTGTGCCCAGAATGGTACACCTCCTCCCCGGAAGAGAGAGGTGATGTATCTCGACTGACCTGCTCAATAATTTTTTTTAAAGTCTAGCATCCTCAATCTACCTAGACTGTAGTCCCATATTAATTTTTCCATAGAGACCCTTGCCACCTTACCATTCCAGAGAAGCATTCTGACCTTGTGTTGCAGCTGTTTGAAGAAACCCCAGGGCAATAGCACCGGCAATGTCTGAAAAAGATACTGGAATCTTGGCAACACATTCATTTTGATGCTGTTAATCCTGATCACTAATGTTATGGGTAGGGACATTCATCTATTTAAATCCTCCTCGACTCTCTCCAGCAAGGGGGTGTAATTTTACTTGTATAAATTATTCAAATTGCCATCAATATTAACTCCAAGGTACTTGATCCCCTCCTGAGACCACTTTAAGTTGCTATTTTCTTTAAGTTGACAATAATTTCCCTTGGTGATTTTCCCCAATTGATCCCGGAGAGTTTCCCATAGTCCATGTGTAGTCGAGGCAAAGAAGTCGTGGGATCTGTCAGATATATCAGCATGTCATCAGCAAGTAAGTTGATTTTTGTGCTCCTCTTGGCCCACTCTATAATCTTCAATGTCTGGATCCTGGAGAATGACCTCAACCAGTGGTTCCATTGCTAGCACAAAGAGAGCTAGTGATAACGGGCATCCTTGTCTACTAGATCTGGTAAATGGGAAAGCTGAAGAGATTTGTGCATTGGTTGTTACCTTTACCTTGAGCACATGGTATAGCACCCTAATCCAATTTTGAAAAATTGGCCCTAACCTCACTTTCTTCAGCACTTTAAATAAAAATTCCCACTCCTGTCTATCAAAAGCCATCTGCATCTAAGGAAACAGACAATCCCTTCTCATTTCTGACTTGTGTCAGATGCATTACACTCAACAGTCTGCCAATGTTGTCTGCTGCTTGCCTTTCCTGCACAAAGCCTGTCTGGTCTTTATTTATTAATTTCAGTAAATGCAATGCCAATCTGTTTGCCAGGGCCTTGGCAAGGATCTTATAATCAGTATTCAGCAGGGAGATTGGTCTATAAGAAGAAGGAAAAAGCAGATCTTTACCCTTCTTTAAGATTGCCATAACATTCGCCGTTGCAATAGATTCTGGGAGGGTCTGTGTCTCCCTTGCCTTGTCTATCACCTCCATATACAGAGGCATTAGTAAATCCTTAAATTCTCGATAGAACTCAGGTGGGAATCCATCCCCCCCCGGAGACTTGCCAGCTTGTAGCGCACTCAATGCTTTCCCCAACTCTTCCTCTGTAAGAGGAAGGTCTAGTCCACACATGTCAAACTCTGGCCCGCGGGCCAAATTTGGCCCGCGATATAATAATATTTGGCCCGCAAGATCATTTCAAAAATGTATTAGAGGTGGCCCGCCCTGCAGCGAGAGCCAATGCTGTTTTTTGGTAATGTCACCCCCACCATCCTCCCCCTTCATTGCACATCCTTCCCCATTGTAACACGAGAAATTGTAACACGAGAAGTCTGTCGATGTCATCAGCCAGCAAGCCGGTTGGAAGGCTCCCCGCACAACCAGTCACTTCTCCCACCTGTTGAGCGGTGTGGCGGATGGGCGAGCGCCTGTGATTGCCTGTCGGCGCGACGGGCATGGCAGGCTGCGCACGGTCCCCGGGCAGCGCGAGCCCCGGGCGACTGGCACCGGACGGCCCTTCCACAGCGCGAGCGCACTTCTCCCGGTCGCCACGGCCTTCAGCGCTTGCACCCGCGCGGACTCCAGGGACGGCTGGTTCGGCCCTGCACCTGAAGAGAGAGATGGTGGCTGTCCACAAAGGCTGATCGGCAGCGCGCTGGGCCTGAGTGGGTGGGTAAGCAGGGGTGGGCAGAGGGTGTAGGTGAGGAGTAATGGGCAGGGGAAGTTATGGTGGTGCGAGGGGCAGTTAGAGGGAGGGATGAGTAGAAGGAGGGGTGGATAGGGAAGAGGTAAAAGGGGAGGGGCAGGGCGAGTAGGGGAGGGGTGATTAGAGGGTGAGAGATGGGTAGAGGGAGGAACAGGTTGAGGGGAGAGGCAGTAGAGGGGCGTGTATAGGATGGGATGGGTAGAGGCAGAGTGAGTGGAGTGAGGGGTGAGTAGAGGTTGGGTAAAGGACTGGTCAGGTAGAGGGATGGTGGGTCGAGGGTGAATAGAGGCCTAGAGCCTGAGGAGTGAGCAGGAAATGCTGAGTCCTGATGCAGGCCAAGATGGACACAGCCTGTGAATGCTGACTACATCTCCACAGGGACCAAATAGGTTTCCCTCAGGTCAAGCAAAGGGTGAACTTGAGCTACCTACTCCTGACCTGTAACATTATCCTCCTAAAGTTATATCCTAAAGTTTAACATTACATATGTTGAAAGAAGAGAAAACATGCAGATGTTGTTGAAAATTTTCAATAAATATTTAGTTCGGCCCTCGACTTAGTCCAAGTTTTTAATTTTGGCCCTCTGTGAATTTGAGTTTGACACCCCTGGTCTAGTCCCTCCTGCTCCACCGGGCTTAAATTTGGGAGATATAATCTGGACAGAATCTCGTCCATTCAATTAGAATCCCCAGTCAATCCCCAGTCAATTCGCTGAAGGTCTCATTAATTTCCTTTGGTTTGTATGAGATCTGGCTATTCCCTGTTTGTATTGCATTGATTGTTCTAGAGGCTTGTTCTGCTCTTAACTGTCAAGCAAGGACTTTGTGAACTCTTTTCCCCAACTCATAATACTTTTGCCATGACCATGTAAGGACCTTCTCCATACTATAAGTCTGAACCGTATTATATTCTAATTTCTTGTTTGTAATAGCTCTATATTGGTCCTCTGAACCTGATTCCTGAAAATCCTTCTCTAATTGGGAATATCCTTTTCCAATTCCTCCACCTCCCTCATATAATTTTTCTTGACTGTATTTGTGTACCCAATTATCAGGCCCCTCAAGTTTGCCTTAAGGGTGAGGAGTCACGTGATGGAGTAGTGGCCGGACGGTGAACTCCAGCCCTCTCCAGAAAAGTCGGGAAAAACAAGAGAAAATACAAAGGCACAGAAATACAAGTTAAAGAAAAGTGAGTATAAAGGTGGAAAGAAGATGGAGACAAAAGGAGAAAAATCAAAATCAACGGAAAGAAGAGAGGAAGAGAAGACAACGGAGGAAAAAGGTGAAGGCCTTACCTGTCCGAAGAGGCCCGCTGTGGAGAGAAGACCCCACTACCTCAGGTCGGTAGAAAGAGAACTACAACAATGGCTCACAGAGCCGAGTAAAAGTGCGCAACCGCGCATGCGCGACTCCTCGCGCATGCGCGATGCGCATACAAAAAAACACACCGACGGGAGGGGGGACCAGCTGGGGAGTCGATCTCCACAGCCGGCAACGACAGCTGCAGAACACCTGCAGCAAGAAGAGACCACAGAAGACAATAGAAACAAGAAAGAAGAGGAGGAAAGGGCAGCAAAGAAACAACAGATGGTCAACCTAGAGGAAGAAGAAGAGGAAGAGGAAGAGTACAGGGAAATAGAAGAAGAAAAGATAGGCAAGGTAAAGGAGGTACTTGCTCTTGTTAGAGGATACATGGAGTCATTTAAAGAATGGCAAACACAGGAATTCAATGATTTAAGAAGAAGAATAAACAACACAGAAAAGAAAATAAATAAAATGGATATGACCTTAACAGAAATGGGGAAAAAAATGGACAAGATGGAAGAACGGGCAATAGCAGCAGAAATGGAGGTAGAAGACTTAAAAAAGAAATTGGAGGAATCTAATAAAAAAACTAAAGAGACACAAGAATTACTAGCCCAAAAAATAGATATAATGGAAAATTATAACAGAAGAAATAACATAAAGATAGTGGGCCTTAAGGAAGATGTAGAAGGCAAGAATATGAGGGAGTTTATAAAAGAATGGATCCCTAAGGCCCTAGGATGTCCAGAACTACAGCAAGAAATGGAAATAGAAAGAGCACATAGAGCATTGGCCCCTAAACCACAACCACAACAAAAACCAAGATCTATTGTAGTAAAATTCCTAAGATATACTACAAGAGAAAAGGTGCTGGAGAAGACAATGGAAAAAGTAAGAGAGGGCAACAAACCACTGGAGTATAAAGGGCAAAAAATCTTCATTTATCCAGATATAAGCTTTGAACTCCTAAAGAAGAGAAAAGAGTTCAATGCAGCAAAAGCGATTTTATGGAAGAAAGGATATAAATTTACACTGAAGCATCCTGCGGTATTGAAAATATTTATTCCAGGACAACAAAACAGACTATTCTCGGATCCAGAAGAAGCACGAAAATTTGCAGAACAATTACAAAAATAGACTGAGGGATGAAGACGGGTAATGAGAGCAAAAATTATCACGATTGATATGTATGTGGGTAAAGACAAAAATAGACTGAGGGATGAAGACGGGTAAGGAGGGTAAAAATGACCACGATTGATATGTATGCGGGTAAAGAGGTATAAGAGTGAATAGAGACAACGGGCATATGTGAAAGTATCTGTAATTAGAGGAAAACATAGAAAGTATAGACAAGAATTAATAAGGGAAGGTAATGGAATAGAGAGAATAAGGAGGGAACTAAAAGAGTGACCTTTGTGACATATAAAAAACGAAATCTTTTCTGGGGGGGGCTGGGTGGGGGGAAAAGAGCGGTCACTGCAAAATCAGTTGACGCTTGCGAGTGGATTCGCAAATCCAAATGGAGAGGGGAGATGTGGTTGTCCGACAAGGGATAAAGGGCAACTCAGGAGGGGAAGGGGAGATTGGGGATAAAGAAGATAGAAATAGGAGAATAAGGAAAATGTTGGATGTTGTAGGAATGTTGTCTGGTAAAGAGTTGAAAATAAGAAAACAGAAATGGAAAAGGAGGAAAGGTAATGATGGAAAAACGGAAAGAGAAGATAAACAAAATATAAAATGGCTACGCTGAACTATATGACTCTAAATATTAATGGAATACATAACCAAATTAAAAGGAAGAAACTACTAAATTTACTGAAAAAGGAAAAAATAGATATAGCATTTGTCCAAGAAACACATTTAACTGAATTGGAGCACAAGAAATTAAAGAGAGATTGGGTAGGACATGTAACAGCAGCATCGTATAATTCAAAAGCAAGAGGAGTGGCTATATTAATTAGCAAAAATGTGCCATTTAAAATAGAAGAGGAAATAATAGATCCAGCAGGGAGATATGTTATGATAAAATGTCAGATATATTCAGAGCTTTGGAATCTACTTAATATATATTCACCTAACGAAGAAGATCAAAAGTTTATGCAAGATATCTTTTTGAAGGTAGCTAATACGCAAGGGAACATACTAATAGGAGGGGATTTCAATCTGAATTTGGATCCAAATATGGATAAAACGGGGAAAAAAATTAACAGGAAGAACAAAGTAACCAAATTTATAATTAAATCAATGCAAGAAATGAAACTTGTGGACATATGGAGGAAACAAAACCCAAAAGAAAAGGAATACTCATACTACTCGACTAGACATAAAACATACTCAAGGATAGACCTATTCCTGTTATCAGCCCACATACAAGGGAGAGTTAGGAAAACGGAATATAAAGCTAGACTATTATCGGACCACTCACCCCTGTTATTGGCAATAGAGCTAGAAGACATCCCTCCAAGAATGTATAGATGGAGATTAAACCCCATGCTACTTAAAAGACAGGATTTTAGAGAATTTATTGAAAAACAATTAAAAATGTACTTTGAAGTAAATACGGAATCAGTGGAAGATAAGTTTATACTATGGGACGCAATGAAAGCATTCATTAGAGGGCAAATAATAAGTTATGCAACCAAGATGAAGAAGGACTATAATCAGGAAACAGAGCAGTTGGAAAGGGAAATAATAAACATAGAAAAAAAATTAGCAATAAAGGAAGATACAACCAAAAGAAGAGAATTGGCGGATAAAAAAATAAAATATGAAACATTACAAACATATAAGGTGGAGAAGAATATAATGAAGACAAAACAGAAATATTATGAACTAGGGGAAAAAACACACAAAATCCTAGCATGGCAGCTTAAGACAGAGCAAACTAAGAAAATGGTATTGGCAACAAGGAAAAAAGACAAACAAATTACATATAATCCAAAAGAAATTAAGGAAAACTTCAGAGAATTCTATGAACAATTATACCGAACCGAAAACGAAGGGAAAGAAGGGAAAATAGATGAATTTTTGACTAAAATTGAACTACCAAAACTACAAATAGAGGAACAAAATAAATTAACAGAACCATTTGGAACAGTAGAAATACAAGAGATAATAAAAAATTTACCAAATAATAAGACACCAGGAGAGGATGGACTCCCAATAGAATTCTACAAAACATTTAAAGACCTAATAATACCGCCCCTCCTGGATGTAATCAACCAGATTGATGAGACACAAAACTTACCAGATTCATGTAAAACAGCAATAATTACAGTGATACTAAAACAAGGGAAAGATCCACTCTCACCAGCGTCATATAGACCAATATCTTTGCTAAACACAGATTATAAGATAATAGCTAAACTATTAGCGAACAGATTAGCAGAACAGGTACCGAAAATGGTAAATTTAGACCAAACTGGATTTATCAAAAAAAGACGCACAACAGACAATATTTGTAAATTTATTAACTTAATTCATGCAGTAGAAGGAAATAAAGCACCGGCAGTAGCAGTTGCTTTAGACGCAGAGAAGGCCTTCGACAGAGTAGAATGGAATTACTTGTTCAAAGTATTGCAAAAATTCAGTTTACCGGAGAAGTATATTAATTGGATTAAAGCATTATATAAGGGACCGTTAGCGAAAGTGACAGTAAATGGACATGTATCAAAGCAATTTAACTTAAGCAGGTCAACGCGGCAGGGATGCCCACTATCACCATTATTGTTTGCGCTAGCTATAGAACCACTAGCAGAATCGATAAGAAGAGATAATAATATAAAAGGAATAAAAATAAAAGACAGGGAATATAAAATCAGTCTGTTTGCGGATGATGTGATAGTGTACTTAACAGAACCAGAACTATCAATAAAAGAACTATATAAGAAATTGAAGGAATATGGAGAAGTGTCGGGATACAAGATAAACGTAAATAAAAGTGAAGCAATGCCTATGAATAACGCGGATTTCTCAAAATTTAAGGAGGAATCCCCATTCAGATGGCAAACGCAGGCAATAAGATACCTAGGTGTGCAAATAAACAAAAATCTAGGCCAATTATATAAACTCAATTACAATCCACTAATGAAAAAATTACAGGACGATTTAGAGCATTGGAAAGAGCTACCACTAACACTGATAGGAAGGATAAACTGTATTAAAATGAACATTTTTCCAAGGATACTATACTTATTTCAGGCATTGCCAATACAACTGACAGAAAAATTCTTCAAAGAGTTAAAGAAAATAATAAGGAGATTTTTATGGAGAGGGGGGAAACCGAGGATAGCACTAGACAAATTAACAGAATGGTATAAACAAGGAGGCTTACAATTGCCAAACTTCAAAAATTATTATAGAGCCGCACAATTAAGGTACCTATCAGATTTTTATCAAACAAGGGAAAAACCAGACTGGACGAGACTAGAATTAGATAAAATAGGGGAAAAGATACCTGAACACATATTATATAAATGGGACGAAAAATTGGTACAACATAGAACTTCTCCAGTATTACACCATCTCCTCAATATATGGAAGAAGATTCATGTAGAAAGAAATAAAATAAATTACCAAATACCAAAACTAATATTGACGCAAAATAAGCTACTCCCTTTTACAATAGACAACCTTGCCTTTAGAAAATGGGAAAAAAAAGGGATTAAAAGAATAGAAAATTGTTTTTCAGGAAGTAGATTCTTATCCTTTGAACAAATGAGAGATAAGTACAATATAACGGGAGATACAGCGCTGGCATATTACCAACTGAGATCCTACTTGAAAGATAAATTAGGAAGCAACTTGAGTTTACCAGAGGGAAGTAACCTTGAATATGTGATTACAGATACAATGTTAATCAAAAGATTTATAAAAAATATGTATATTAAACTGCAAGAAAAGGAAAATGAGGAAACAAATGGTAAAACTAAACAAAAATGGGAGCAAGATTTAAATATAAAGATAAAAAAGGAAACATGGGAGAAGTTATGCTCTGGAACGATGAGAAATACAATAAATACGAGGCTGCGTATGATACAATATAATTGGTTACACAGACTATACATTACACCGCAAAAGTTAAATAAATGGGACCCAACAGTATCTGATAGATGTTTTCGATGTAAAAAAGAAAGGGGAACAACAATTCATGCAATCTGGACATGTGAGAGAGTAGAAAAATTTTGGGATGATCTCAATCAGATATTAAATAAAATAACAGAAAACAATATACCAAAGAATCCAGAGATCTTTCTCCTAAGTAACATAAAAAATAAAGAATTTGGAATTGACTTGGAGGATGCACAAAAAAGATTTGTTAAGATAGCCCTAGCTGTAGCAAAAAAATGTATTATGTCAACCTGGAAATTGGAAGATAATTTGAAAATACAACAATGGTATATAGAAATGAATAAATGTATTCCATTAGAAAAAATAACATATAGTTTAAGAAATAATATTGAAATATTCGAACAAGTATGGGAGCCTTACATTAAATACAATAGCGAAAACCTACCGGGAACAAACATTACCTAAGTTGATGGAAGGAGAAGAGAAGAAAAAAATGGACTCAGTAGAATTTCTGGTGTATTTTTGTTGAATGACAACATTGTCTAACTGAATTAATGCAACCTAGATTGTATAACTAAAATGGATGAGAGGGGGGAGGGATGGGGGGGTGGCTTGGGAGGAGGGAGGGGGGAGGGAGAAAAAGTCACTGTAAATGTGTGGAAAAGAAAAAGTGTATATCATGGCTATTGTGATTTATGGTGTGAAAAATAAAAAAATTAAAAAAAAAAAAAAAAAAAAAAAAAGTTTGCCTTAAGGGTGTCCCAGAGAAGGAACTTAGCTGGAGTAGAGGGGCAGTTGGCCTTAGTTCAGCTCTTATGAAACTACAAAACTCTGGCTTTTTCAACAACAGAGTGGTAAGTGCCACCTGTACGCTGTGTCCTGCTTATCTGGCATTTCGATAGACAAAACCGGGAGGAATGGTCAGAGAGAAGCCTTGCCCATACTCCGCTTCCATGATTCTACCCTCTATATGGGCTGAAGCCAAAAAAAATTCTGTTCTAGAGTAGAAATCATGTCGCGAGTAAAATGAGTAATCCCTCTCTCTTTAATGCTTTTTCCACCTCGCATCTATCAAATTCAGCTCCCTCATGCAGTCAGTGGTGGGTTTCACTGCTCTAGTCCTAGTTATTCATTTTGTGGATTTTGTGGATCGAGACATCCACCTCTCATTAGAATATTTTCATTTGCCTCTGCCATTTGTAGTGAAAAGTCCTGTATAAATTTTTTATCATCATAATTGGGGGTGTAGACATTCACTAGGGTCCAGGATTCTGAATATATCTGACAGTGCACCATAACGAATCTTCCCGTTTTGTCTGTAATCACCCTCTGCACTGGAACACTCTTCCCCACTAGAATTGCTACCCCTTCCCCCGCCTTTGAGCCAAATGAGGAGGATATGACCTGACTCACCCATCCCTTTTTAGCTTCTGATGCTCCCGCTCTGTTAAATGCGTCTCTTGAAGGAAGGTCAGATCTATCCCCATTTTTGTAATGTGCCAAGACCATTTTTCGTTTCACCATGAGCTGTTAACATACTTTACACTTTTAACTTTAACACTAGGGCTCCCTCCCTAAATGTTTTCCCCTCCATCTCCACCGCTAACCCCCCCCTCCCCCAATGCAGACCCAATCTCTTACCATCTGCCCGTTACTCCATTCCATCTGAGCCTCGACAGGCCTGGGATAAAAAAGACACCACACATCCATTCTCTCACCACACCAAAACATACATGCCCACTCAGAACCATACCCCTCCAAATAATAAAGGGGAATACATAACCCACACATATCATATAAATGTCTCAGCTGGCCTCCGCTCACACCTCTGCCAGTCACTCTCCTCCTCTCACCGCCATTAACCCTTACCATGTGGTCACCATGACTCTATTCTCACCCTCATCACCCTCCACCCATCCATTCCTAGAGCCCCCCAGGCCCTTACATATAACATCTTTTATCATTTCTTTTTAAAATCAGAAAACAGCCAAATGGCACCACCATTACTCCCGACACAAGGCACCTTCACTTGCCTCGGATCCCTGTTGGGCCGCCCATTTCCTCGCTGTACTTTTCTTTATTTTGTTGATTGAAGTTTTCTCGTCCTCTTCTTGTGTTCAGACAGGATTTTTTTTTCTCTTTTTTTTGTTCTGGATTTTGGATTTTTAATGCTGTTTTCTGGTCTAGGACTGGGAGCTCCTAGACTCTCACCATCACGTGAGCTCCTCCAAATCACATATAATTTAAAGAATAAATATGACACTTATGTAAAGGTCTGGCAGCCATACCTGGACCATATAGGGGTTCAAATACACTAACAGAAAGGGTATAAAAGTAACTATTATATATATGAAAACAATTTCTCCAACTGTACTCTATATACTCAAAATATATAAGCTCTGATGGTGATGAAAGGGGAGGAAGGAGGGAGGGAGGGACTTTGTTTGTTGTGTTTGTAAGAAAATGTTGACTATATTGTATTTTTAAAATGCCACTATGTAAAATTTTTGAAAAGAATTTTAAAAATAACCTTTATTTGTTGTGGCTCTGTTTTGCTGTCTTCACAAAGATGAAAAATGCACAAGTCTGTTTACCGCCAGGAGCTGCATTAAATTTATATTAAATTGGCAGACAACTCTGATCACCTACATTTGTGAAGGAATTGTTCTGATTGCATATTCTGATATAATTGCATCTATTTTGTTTCTTAGGAATGTTGGTGTTTTAAAATGGTTTCTGATTTTGCGGTGATCAGAGGTTTCCAACTTCTGAGAATGTTTCAAATCGGTTCCTCCATATGACCTGCAGCTTGAACATACACAGCAATAATTTCATTTCATACCCGAGTAATATCGAGTGTTTCTTTTTCCTTTCCTTTGCCATTTCTTCTCTCAACATAAAATCCAAAGAAGATGAAATACATTCTTGGGTCCTATTGTTTTAGAATCTAAAATAAAAATGGACACTCCAGTAAATTTTAAAAGATGAGTTATTGAGGGCTTGAAATCATATTTCTAGAACTATACAGTATGTTAATGGATCATTTGGCCCAACTCGTCCATGCTAGCCAAATTGCCTACCTGAGCTAGTCCCACTTGCCTACACTTGGCTGACATCCATCTAACCCTTTTGCCTTTCAGGTCCCTTTCAATCTTTTCCCCTGTGGCCTTAAACCTGTCCCCTCCGATTTTAGACTATCCTTCTTTGGAGGAAAGACTGTTCACCACGGCCATTGTGCCAAGAGGGAAATTTTGTGGGTATTTACCCCCCCGCCATGCTCTATTGTGCCCCCCCACCCTCAGCATTAGCATTGCTAGCGTCACTAGTCTCCACGCGATATAAGCGACGTGATTTCCTGTTATGTCGGAGAGAGGGGGAAGAGTGATGGTGGCACACAGAGGAGGTTCATGGCAGGTAGGCACCACCATCTCCTCCCCCTCCCTCCCTCCCCCCCACCCCCCGCTGAGTGAGGTTTGGAACATCAGATTGTGCCCCCCCCCCCATTACACTTGTTCTGACGCAGTCCCTGCTGTTCACCTCATTTTGTGTACCTCTATATAAACACCCCACATCTTCCCACGCAAATGGGGGAAATAAGAGTCCCAGCCCATCCAGTCTTTCATTATAACCTAAGCTCTCCTGTGCTGGTAACGTCTTCATGTATCTTTTTTTTGTACCCTTTATAGTTTAAATGACATTCTTTCTAGAACTGAGCCATGCTGTACTCAAAATGAGACCTAACACATTTTGTACAGCTATAACATGACATCTCAGCTTCAGTACTCACTGCCCTGACTGATGAAAGCATGTGTTCCGGACATAATCTTGTCCTGCCTTGTGCAAATATCGTTACATCAAAGCTATGGACTACTTTAAAAGATGGAAATCACAGCCAAAATAGTAAACATTTGGAAAAGAAACTTCATATGCTGGACAATCTGAAACAAAACTTAGAAAATGCTGATGAAAACGTTTTGACTTAAAACATTAACTGTTTTCTCCTCCCACAGATACTGTCTGGCCTGTTGTGTGTTTTGTAAGATTGTGCTGACAGTTAAAATTAGAATTGGAAGTTGAAGCAACAATAAATTCCTTGAAGTATGCCAATAACTCCACAAATGTTTAACAGGGCTGAGTGGTAACATTGAAGTAAAAATCTACCTGAATCAAGAAAGAAGAGAACGAACGAAATTATGTTTATGTCTCCTATTCTGAAAGTTCGCTCAGGTGACGTGATTAAGCCCTTCAAATATTGCAAAATGCAAATAAGCATCATGTGATGATGTAGTGAGTTTATTTGAGAATTGATCCTAGTTTATTTAGAGGTTGGACGTAGAAATGTGGCTTCTGCTCTACTGTCTCAACGGTAGATGGGGGAAACCAGCTGGGTTTCCATCTTCCATTTGTTGTCAAGAAATTGTAGGTGTTATCAATGTTAGAATGAAGGTAGGAAAAGGATTGACAGTAATTACTTTTATCATTAGAATAGGGCAATCCAACATTCTGCATTCCTTCTCTTCCCTGCGCCCCACAGCCCCGCCCTGAGGTTGAGCTGAGCAAACTCGCTCACTCACCGAGTCAGTGAAGCTGCTGACAGCCACTATTCCCACGCCTGCTCACTCTCCCGTCACAGCTGTTTTTGTAATCCTCCCCCTCACACTATTTTTGTTCATTTCTGGTTAATGAACAGTTCGGATTACGAACAGTTCTTGGAAACAGAACCCTGATGTAACCTGTGAAATTCCTGTAGTTTCGGAAGCTATCTCTGGATGTTGCTACTTAAGACAATCGAACTGAGGATGATTAGTGCCTAATGATACTGCATATGTAAAGAAAGAGTTAAAACTAGAGGATAGAGTGAGTTCTGTACCACCATTCTCTTTCACTAGACCAGATGTGTTCTCACATTGACTATTACTACCACAACTCTATTGGCTTTCTCCAGAACCAAATTTGTAGCTGTGGAAACCTACATAGATAAAAAAAAACTATGACTACCTTGATGGGACACAGTACAATTTTACTCCGGCAGCCTTCCTTGTCTCTTTTTACAGCTTCCATTCCACTATTTCTGTGAATGGACTTGGGCTCATCTGTTCCATTTCTTGTTCTTCTGCTTTGACCCACTCCATTCCTCTCACTTTCTATGTTCATATTCATTGGATAATGCCACTGAATTACGCAACTTTCTTTCCCCTTCTAGCTTTCTGAAGGAAGTATTCCCACCCCAACCTCTTGATTTAATTCGATCTCCATCAACACATACTTCATATATTCTTTCTATGTAACTGCAGGAGATGGAACCCCGACTCTTTTACCTTGTACTTACCCGCCATCCAGGGATCTAGACTCTTCTTCCCAGTTCAGCATTGAGTCACTTGCTCTAATTCCAATTTGCCATGCTGCATTTCATGCTTGCGATGTGATCTTCACTATTTTGGAGAAATGAAATGCAGATTAAGTGACAGCGATGCAGAACACTAATTTCAGCAAACCTGCCTTTGCACTTTTTAAAAAACTTAAAACTGAACTGTTCTGTTGTAGCCACTCACCGGATGCTTAATCGAATTAGCTCGGGAGGTTCCGAGTGATGTCACGACATCACAATGCATTGGTGTCATTTGGAACGCGTAGGGTTTTAAAAAGCTGCGTGTGACTATTTGAGTAACGACTTTTATTGAACTTCAAATCGACTACATCTGATCATTTTCTCGTTCTTCATTTCGCACTGCATCACTGTTATATTAATCAGATTTCCTTTCTGCAGATGCTGCCAGTCCTGCTAAGTATTTCTAACATCCAGGTTTTAATCTTCCTTCTAGTAACATTTGGCATCATGGTCAGTTTGGACATTGTGGATTGAAAGACCTGTCCCTGGACTGTACTATTCTATGTTCTAAACTTTCTTTCTCTCTGTTCTATTTCACTTACAACATCCCATTCTTACATCCCTGGGAGAGGCGAGTTGTGATGAACAAGCATTCAGCACCCTTGAGCAGGCAACATTGCCCCAATCATTGATACAAGAAGATTAACACTTCTCACTCCATGAACACTATCTGATCCAATGTGTATTCCTCCTACACTATTTTTATTAGTTTCATTGTATAAATGTTACATTGGTACATGAGAATAAAACAGATTATTAACAAATCTTACAGAATAACACAGATGGTATTGTAATCTATGTTACATTAAAAAGTCATTAAACTACTATCAACTTATCTAACCCAACCCTACAGAGGGTATTGGATTAACTTGGACAGACCACTACTAATAATTTTTCAAAAATAAGGTAACCAATGGGGTTGTAAACCAGAAAATAATTAATCTTACAAATTTTGGAAATAATTAAGAAAAGAACCCCACAAAGAAACAAAGTTAAGATTCATTTCAGTCGCGAAACATCTTATTTTTTCCAAAGTCAGACATGCCATCATATCAGATAACCATTGATTATGAGTGGGAGGGACAGCATCTTTCCATCTCATTAAAATTGCCCTTCTAGCAATAAGGGAGGTGAGGGCAGCTGCATGGGATTGTGAAGCAGTCTTTATCAAACCTGTTGGCCCTCTTATTCCAAAGAGAGTGAGAAATGCTGCAGCACGGCACTGACAGGAGCCAAGAAGAGGGACTATATCACCCCTGTTCTCGCCTCCCTTCACTGGTTGCCAGTACGGCTCAGAATAGATTTTAAAATTCTCCAGTTTGTTAAAAAACCCATTAATGGATTAGCCCCCTCCTACATCACTAATTTCCTAATGCTCTACTCCACTTCAAGACTCCTCAGATCGGCCAATTTAGGGCACTTGGTTGTTCTGCACTCAATTTGCAAACTCGGGAGATCGCACTTTTGTGATAGCAGTCCCCAAACTGTGGAACCACATTCCTCCCTCCATCAGATCAGCCCTTTTTTTTAACTCTTAAATCCAGACTGAAGATGTATTTTTACTCGCAAATGTTTGGAAGTGATTGCCAATTGTTATCATGTTGTACGTACAATTCTAAACCTCAGGGACCTGTTTTATACTGCACTTTAAATAGCTGCTTAAGATGTAATTTATGATCTGTACAGCACTTTGGACAACGTAAGTTGTTTTAAATGTGCAATATAAATAAACCAAACTAATATTAAGAACTAAAGACAAGGTATGAAACACCCCTTCCCAAAAATTGGAAAGAGAAGGACATAATCAGAACATATGATACAATGTATCTTCTTCAGTTATACATTTGTCATATTCTAACTGCATGGAATTCTGAAGCAAGTGTCTTCGTGCTAGACACACATTAATACAGTTTAAGGTAGTAGGCTGTGCCCACTATTCCAAAGTTCAATTGGCTAAATTTTATTCTAATCTCTCAAGTGTCCAATATATATTGCAAGCATTTCATGTTTTTATTTCAAATTCAAGCTTATTGTCATCTGATTATACATGTACAACCCTACAAAACAATGCATCTCCAGATCATTGTGTGTGCGTGTGTGTTTTTTATTCATTGGAGCGACTTCATCCCTAACATCGAAGTACTCGAGATGGCAGAGGCCGACAGCATAGAATCCACGCTGCTGAAGATCCAACTGCCCTGGGTAGGTCATGTCTCGAGAATGGAGGACCATCGCCTTCCCAAGATCGTGTTATATGGCGAGCTCTCCACTGGCCTCTGTGACAGAGGTGCACCAAAGAAGAGGTACAAGGACTGCCTAAAGAAATCTCTTGGTGCCTGCCACATTGACCACCGCCAGTGGGCTTATATCGCCTCAAACCGTGCATCTATGCGCCTCACAGTTCGGCGGGCAGCAACCTCCTTTGACGAAGACCGCAGAGCCCATCTCTCTGACAAAAGACAAAGGAGGAAAAACCCAACACCAAACCCCAACCAACCAATTTTCCCCTGGAACCGCTGCAACCGTGTCTGCCTGTCCTGCATCGGACTTGTCAGCCACCAACGAGCCTGCAGCTGACGTGGACATTTACCCCTCCATAAATCTCATATATATATATATCTCTTTGGCTTGGCTTCGCGGACGAAGATTTATGTCAATGTGGCAGGCACCAAGAGATTATATATATACACACACACACAATATATATATCTCTCTCACACACACACACATATCCCCTACACACCCACACGAACCCCCCTATACACAAATGGCATACTGTGTGTGTTAGATAGTAATTCACAATAAAAGTACATAAGAATAATTTACCTGTTTCGAGGATGATTCAACAGCAGTCTCACTACATGTCGAAGGGGGGTGGGAAGGGGGGAGGAGGAAACGGTTTTCCAGCATGGCAATCCTGGTTTTTATGCTCCAGTATCCCTTCCTTGAAATTAGTTTCTCAAAAATGCTATGGGCTGGATGGCAAGGTTCCTCAATGATTCTCTGAACCCTCTTTAAGCACTGGTAGATATCATCGATAGTGAGAAGGGAGAGCCCATTTATCTTCTCAGAAGTTTTAATGACCTCCGATATGTTGCTTTGCAGCTACCATACCATACCATACCATGATACAGCCAGCCAGGGCACTCTCTATTGTGCACCTTAGGAAGTGCAGGCACTGCTGTGCTTTCCTGACTCTTGAGAAGTTTCTGTGGGTCCAAGTAGGTTACCTTTAAACAGATACCAAAGAACTTTGTGCTCCCCACTCTATCTACAACCAAATATTTGCTGTGCAGTGAGGAGTGGTCCTTCGTCCTCCTGAAGTTCACAATCATCTCCTTTGTCTTGTCTGCATTGAGATTCAATTGCTCTTGCACCAATGTGCAAACCTTTCCACATCCTCTCTATAAGCCAATTCATCATTGTTGCCGAAGAGGCCAACTACTGTTGTCAACCACAAACTTGATAATTCTGTTGGAGCTGAACCTGGCAGGACAGTCATGAGTTATCAGCGTGAACAGTAGCATCCTGAGGTGCGCAGGTGCTCAGTGTAATGAGGCTTGAAGTTTTGCTACCAACCCAAGCAGACTATGGTTTTTCAGTCAAAGTCCAAGGTCCAGTCGCAGAGAAAGGTACTAAGTCCCAGCGAGGACAGTTTATCCACCAGTCTCTGAGGTATGATTGTGTTGACCACCGAGCTGAAGTCAATGAACAGCATTGTTCTCTAGGTGGATGAGGGCTATTGCATTGTCCATGGATCAATGTGACCGATAGGCAAAGTAGAACGTGTCCATTGTCACTGGTTGATTTGATAATTCTTCTCTCTCTAGTATTTTGTTTTTGATAGACAAATTAATGGAAGGCTTAAAAATGTATAAATGATGCAGAGCTCGGTTTAGAACACAGAACATTACAGCACTGCACAGTCCCTTCATCCCAACAATGTTGTGCCAACTTGTGTATTCCTAAAAAAACAAAACCCTCCCTATCTCATAACCTTTCATCCATGTGCCTGTCCAAGAGTCTTCTTAAATGCCCCTATTGTTCCAGCCTCCACCACCTCCCTGGCAATGCATTCCAGGCACCCACAACTCTGTGTATATATAAAAAAACTTGCCCCTGATGTCTCACCTAAACCCTCTCCCTTCTTCACTTTGGACAGATGTCCTCTGGTGCTTGCTACTCCTGCCTTGGGAAATTCAGAATTGTAAATTAGATTTTATTCACTGTTTATCAGGTAGAAATATTCACACAATTTGCATTTGAGGTAGAAATATGAAAGCTGTGAACTGCATTTATTTTGCTCCAAATGTGTACAAAAGAATTATTTGACAGTATAAACTTTGCAGGAACAAATTTTTGTATATGAATCCAGTACAGGGCTTGCAAAATAAATCATTTCAAGGATTGGGAATCCTTTTGTGCTTTTCTAAACGAGATGAGGTGAGTATTTTAACATTTTATTTGGCTTCCTGCACTTACCCACTTGCTGTATAATCTGATGGGAAAAATGTCATCAGTACTGAGGAATGGGATTAGTTCCAAGGTTTTCCCTTCCTGTTTAGTCCATAGCCTGCTTTAGTGCAGCTGTACCTTTTGTTAGAGTGTTTAAAAATAGAATATCAAATTGATGATGTGGTTCTGGCAATCATTCTTGACCTGGAGTAAGTTGTGACTTGAAGCAACATTTTGTGCTTAATTGCTAAAATAGTTTCAAAAGTCAGCTGTGTAAAGCCTCTACCATACACTGAGTGCAATCTGAGTTGAGATCAGCCACAATTATGTCTGACCACATCAACTAGTACCAAGTAAGCATCTAATTCTGTTGTATCCCTGCTATCCATATCCTTTTCTTCTATAACGGATTTTCCTCATTTTTAAGTCACATCAGCCTTCTCCACTTCTTCGTCCTCGTTCTTATCTCTTGTCTGCTGATCAATTTTCTGTTCTGCTCATTTTACTAAACCTCAATTTTGTTCAAATCTTGTTAAAGTCAACCAAATACTGTATGCATTTTATGAGATTCAAAGTATTGTCATTGTTTTTTCTTTCTGTTAATTGGGAAAAAAAAAATGGTGTTAAATTAAGGGCATCAGAGGTTATGGGGAGAGGCAGGGGAATGGGTTGAAAATTAAAATACCTCAGCCATGATTTGAAAGGTGAAACAGACTATGGGCCAAGTTATTGAATTCTGCTCCTATTGACTTGTGAGTACAGTGGTCCAATGTTTTTCATTATTTGTAGTAAATTGCTAGATTCCATATCCATGTGTAAGAGAACAGAACTGAAGCCACCCAGAAATTGTGGAGTATTGCAGAGCTGACAGATAATAGCAGAGGAGGTTAGAGAAGTGTGTGATAAATAGGATAAGGATATTAAAAGAAATACGTGATTGGTTAGGGAGAATAAGGTGGGTATTGAATGTGTCTTTGTGAAGCTTGGATGTAGACTGTTCAGATTCTGAGATTTTCAAAGTTGATTTCCAGTGAAAAGGGTCCAGGAACTGGAAGTTAGTTTTACCCGCAGTTCGAGTTGCTATTTTTCTCTTCAAGCAGGCAGATTTTCTTTGGAGTCAGTCCCTTGGCTGTCAGTAAAATATGTTCAAGTAACTAAAAGCTAATGACAGAGAACTGTATTCATATTAGAACTAACTAATCTTGATTATATTTGTACCTACAGAAATTGTTATCTTGTTCTATTTTTTTAATGCTCCAGTCTGTGCTGTAGTACACAATGACAATTAAGTGCAATCCTAAAATATGGTTATATCATAATATGTAAAAATACAATGCTGGAGAAACTCAGCAGATCAAACAGTGTACTTTATGTAGCAAAAGATACACAACTAATGTTTCGGGCTTGAGCCCTTCATCAAGGAGATCTGCCTACATTTTGTCATACCTTGATGAAGGACTCAAGCCAAAAACATTAGTTGTGTATTTTTTGCTACATAAAGTACACTGTTGTCTGCTTAATTTCTCCAGCATTGTGTTTTTACTTCAATCATGGTCAGGTTCAACATTGTGAGGAGGCATTCGGGGGCCATGCGTCTCCCACCCAAACACAAATGGCACATGAAACCACTGCACGAATGGCAGTGTGCCCCCCCCTTACCCCAGTTACCCTAATGGTCTCCGATTAGATTAGTTCTGGTGCCAAATCTGATTACCGTGTCTGTTGACTTTCATGTTTTACTTGTATCATAATATTATTCTGTTTCAGCTGACTAATAAAATGTCTTGAAACATGTTTTATAGAAAATATTTGAAGTTCAGAAATGTTGCTAATATTCAGCAGGGTCAAAAGAATCCTGATGTCATGTAACCTAGTATTTCTATGGATGTTGTTTGGTATTCATGCTAGCGAACTTGTAATGAAATTCTGGGGGGGGGGGGTCACATAACCTTCAGATCCATTCTGTAATTGATCTGATCAATCTCTGCTATCTGCCTGCTTTTGGAGGATTGTGGTTTCACTAAGTTTGGTCAGTAATCTGGTGTACAGCTTCTCTGCTCTTTTTGTAATTGCATCTGTCATTAACATAGTTGAGTTGTGTTTACAGAATGATCATTTTTGCAAGTATTTGGATCCATAGCTGAATTTCTATGTCACAAAAAGAGTTGTTTTATTTACAAGTAAGTGTGACTAAACTTATTTTAAAACTGTTAGACTGAGCATTCGCTTCAATTTGGAAGACTAAGTGAAATTAATACAAAACCAGGCTACAATGCAATTATATAACTGACTAGCTCTGTTCTTGGGATAAAGTTAAATTTGTGCTCTGGCTGAATTGCACAGCAAAAAAGGGTGAGCTTTGGGAATCGTTAAAAGCTTTACTTCCCTTGTATACCCACAGCCACCTCCAGCTCCTTAAGAATTCTCTTAGCAACTTGTTACTGGCCTCCAAGTAGTCAGGTATAGAGGGTACAGATAAAAATGGCTGTTGCTTTTTCCAAGATGTAGCATGCATGAATGTTGTGTCGGAAGAGAAAGGTTCAGTGGGTTCAAAGAATAGCGGGTCTGGACACAGGCTGAATGCAGAAATAAACTTTATTGAAACATGTATAAGAAGGGGATCACAACAAGGATAGCACATCAAAGTATTCTCAGTCACACAACACAGTGCAACCAATCACATTGGACTTAAAAACTACCCATACCAGTAACTGGTCACACTCTTACCAGCACTGTACAACTCAATAACATTGGACTAAACACTACCGATACTAGCAGCTGTTTATACAAACTTATCATAACCAAGGACCACAATACGCTACCCGCTACTATTCATGTCTAACAGGTGTTAGGTCTGCTTTGTTCATGAATGAGTGAGACAAACACCAGACTGAGTCGAAATCAGGGTTCTTTGTTCTTTATTACCGGATTGTAACACTTGCAACTAACAATGTTAGTCGGAGAATGCATTCTGCCGTTATCAGCAAAATGGTGATTTTTTATACCCTTGGATACGTGCTTAGAACATCATCATATCATTACTTGTCCAATGACTAAAACTGTTGCTATCCTTTCCCTGCTAGCTTCCTGCCTCTCAATCCATCAATGTCTCTCTTATCTTGTAAGTACAAGGATGCATTCACATCTTGTTACAGCCCTGCACAGGGTAACTCCTTACACATTCCCATCTCATGATGTTTTACCTTACACAGGGCACGGCTCAGATGCAATCTACAACTACAACAATATACAAGAGCCCTGATCCCTATGTAATGCTCACCTTACCAGCAACTCCTCCAGCATTAACCTGCAGAGTTCGTATCAGAGCCGAAGAGCAAAAGAGGCCGAGCTACTGCACAAGGTGGGCTTTAAAGTACAGTAAGCTGAAGGGTCTGGATTAGGTAATCACTAGGTGTGAAACAATGGGTGGACAAAGTGCAACCTTGATTGGCAGATGATGCAATGTTCATCTATGTTCCAGATGGAGAGATCAATCCATATTCCCACCAGATTCCAAACAGAAAGGCCACATGGCTCTCCACAATCCACACTACAATGAACTACCACCGACACAGATCCCGTCTTCATGGAAAGTTCACACTGTACCATGATTTCAGTTTTTAGCTCAAAATTTCTGTTTGATTCTTTTGATTCCACTTTGAGTTAAATGTTGTACTTACAAAATTTGCATGAAAAACCAATATTACATTGTGACAGAGTATATAGATATGTTTTGGGAGATAAATTGAGAAAGGTTTGTTAGAGTGGGTTACATGCAAACACTTTAAACAGATCTTATTTGAAATACTGGAATTTTGCTCATGCTAGACATATTGGCTCCACAGCTTTTGCAAGAGCTTTGAAGAGTGCTCAAGAGACTTCACTAATTGTTGTTTACAAAAGGCAACAGATGAAAGATCTTGTTGGAGCCACAGATTGTCTGGAGATGTTCTAAGAGGATCATGTGATTTTTCAAGCAGAGAGAGTCAAACGGGCTTTCTCTGAGAGAGACACACACAAACACACACACACAGATCATTTCTACAGTGTTACAGCCAGCAACAGAAGCTGGGACTAGAAGAGGACAAGCTGGCAAGCCCGTGGAAAGCCCCATTTGGAAGACGGCCTGGTCAAAGCCCTTGTGGTTTATGCAAGAGGAGAGAACTGGCTGTCTAATGTTTCATTTGGAAAAGAGAAACAAAAAGGAACTCTGTGGTGACCTGAAAGAAAGTGGTTATCATCTGGAGAACCCTGATGGGGCAAGTTTCGTCAGTAAGACACTGGAGTGGCTGATTAAAAAGGAATCAGTTGTGGATGTCCTGGAACAACAAATCTCTCTGAAAACTGACAAGAACCTTCCTGAGCGGTAACCATTTACCTTTCAAGCACCAAAGCCTGTTGAACTTTATAAATGTTAAATTCTGTGCACAGTATAAGAATTGCCTACAACCAGTGAACTTGGAGGAATGAGAAGTGAGCCCAAGAGCTTTTCTAAACTTACACATACATACATGGGTGCTTAGAATTAAGAAGGGGGTTGTTAGGTTAGTTAAGTTAAAGTGGGATCCTGTTTTCATATTTAAAGATCATGAAAAGCAATTTTTGTTTGTAACCATTTGTCTTGGTGAGTATCTATTGTTGCTGGGTTTTGGGGTCCTCTGGGCTCATAACAACATTGCCCTGGCATTATGACTGAACGTGACATCTATACCAGCACTAAATCACAACTCAGCCTTGAGTATTTGAATCTGAGATGCTTTTCTTACTTCCTACTTTCTGTTTAGTGACTTCTGTAATCTGATTTTTTTTAAACCAAGTTTCCTTCAACAAATAGATGTTCTCTGCCCTCTCTTTGAAATGAGCTTATATGTTGCCATTTGGATTAAGGGGAAGCTTGAAGATCAGTACTCCGCATTCAAAACAAAGTGAACCCCTCGGTCACTGCTAACAACTGATGTCACTTTAAGTCTGCTGTCGCAACAGGATCGAGTTCCTTGCATCAAGGCTACAGTAGTACTGGACCCAACCTGGTGTACTTTAGGCTCAGTAGAAATGAAAAATTTGGGCTCAGCTGCTGCACTTACTATGAACTCGGGCAAGTGCCATTTGTTCTTCATGTTTACTCTCTGTATTTTATATTGTCTAAGACACTTTGGTCTTCATTTGTTAATAAAAATGTTTTATGTGGAAGATGAACAAGCATAAATTAATTTTATCTTGTACACCCTAGGTATGTATGTGGTAGAATCTTTCACAGGTTCATGTAAACTACCATTCTAAAAATTGCCCAGCATAATTTCACATAATTTTGCCATGACATCTCAAATTAATTTTCCAGTGATTAGAATATTATAATTTCCACTTCATACATAATGAAATTACATTTAACAATGATATATGAAAAGGATTTTTTGGAGATGACAATCATTAAACTGGGGAATGACATTCTCAGTAAAAGAATAATTTAAACTGTCATTAAGTTACATTGCAGTGTCTTGTGCAAGTTTTATTGTTTATTAATCATTTTAAGGTTGCCCAAATTTCTGAGACCCAAGAGTTAACTGGAATCCTTCATCCTGTGAGTTGTGAATATTTTTAAGCCAAGATTCAAGGTATTTGGAGTTGCAGTTAACTAGGTGTGATGATGAATTGATTTGTATCTAGATTTTCTTGAAGTTACACTGGTCAATTTTTATAACTTAATGTACAATATACAAATATTTGGATGCATCACTTCAATAATGGAATATTCAAATACCAAACTGATTGTCACAACCATAAAATGTTAAGTGTGAATCAATAGCTGTAATGGTTGATGATTATAACCTTGCTGTTGATGCCCTGTTTAGCCATCCAATCTTTACAGATAGTTCTGAGTTCAAAGACGAAGCATTTCAAATTCATTAGAATCTACAAGAAATTAGCTAAGGTTTGCCAACAGGTTCAAAAATTAATTCTCCAGCGCTTGTGAATTCAAATGTGAGCAATGACAGTGCAACACATCAGTTATTGATTTATCCTACGGCTGGCATGCCCCTTCTCTCTATCCTCACCGTGAGTCTGCCACAACCACACATGCTAATGTCCCTGCCTCCCCTCCCCCCTCTCATCCTACATTTTCCCCTACCATGTTGACTTACTCTATTTCTTTTTCATTTTTCGTTTGTATATTGTGAGTATAATTTATGCCGAGAGGTACTGATAGTCAAACAAATGAAATAATGTTTGTCTGAGCAGTAATGTAAGGCATGCAGCATTAATAAATAATTTTTTTACCCCCTCTGGCCAGTGCACATCATATAAACACTGTAATTTTTGTTTTTGATGACTCTTTAGCTTTTGTTTATTGTGCGTAGATGACCCCCAAAGAAATTAAAAAGGTAACGATGGTTTACCGAAAAATTAGGATTGGATTAAGTGATTAGAGGAGTAGAATAGGGATTGGATGAAGTGATTAGAGGAGTAGAATAGGGATTGGATGACGTGATTCGAAGAGTAGAATAGGGATTGGATGACATGATTAGAGGAGTAGAATAGGGATTGGATGAAGTGATTAGAGGAGTAGAATAGGGATTGGATGACGTGATTCGAAGAGCAGAATAGGGATTGGATGACATGATTAGAGGAGTAGAATAGGGATTGGATGAAGTGATTAGAGGAGTAGAATAGGGATTGGATGACGTGATTAGAGGAGTAGAATAGGGATTGGATGACATGATTAGAGGAGTAGAATAGGGATTGGATGACGTGATTAGAGGAGTAGAATAGCTTTCTCCTCTTGATTAAAAGATGAAACTTAATTCCAACAGTAAAGGTTGTAAACAATATTTGTTGAGATGCTTTGTCATGTTTGTGAAACTGCAAATGTGAATATAAGGTAATATGCCTTTTTAAAATTCATTGTGCATTGAGGATCAGTTCTATTCACCAATAACGTTAGGCTAACCAAATAGACAGAAACTTTTTGAGGGTTTGCATAAGCAGCAACTGTTATAGTAATTGATATTTGTGTAGATTTTATTCAAATTAAATTATTGAGGATGTAAGAGGAAAAGTCTTTGATTAAGCTCTTCAAATGGGCTCTATTTAATGAAAGTAATTAAAATGAGAGTCTGAAAAGGAAAGACTTTGTATCCTGATGATTTGCCCTATTATTACTCTTTAATTAAAATAAAACTGCATATTTTTCATTCTGTTTTTTAGCATTAACTTGGTGCATATAATTCTGATCCACATAATACTGTGCCCTTTTAGATACTAGAATGGTATTAATAAACGAATTAGCTTCTGTGAGCGCTGATACTTTATTCTGTCAGGGGATTAGTATAATGGACTGTTAGTAGGATTGCATTTTGAAGCTACACAGATTACCTCATCGCATTAGTGGACATAAAATGGAGTACTTGATGCATCTTTCCAGGCTCTTACAATTACAGCAGTTGGGGAATAACTTAAAAGGATCCACAGTTTCATCTTTCTCCAGGGATGGACAGAATCCACAGGGAAGGGTAAATTATACTGTAAGGAAAACTGGGCATGATATTTAAGCCATCTTTGTTTACAATAAATGTACTCTTGTTTTTCTAGTTCATTGTGAACATTGTTAGCTAAATACCTCCTTCCAAAGACAATTTTTAAAGGTACTTATTCATTTCAGTGCACTCCTGCTTAAGCCTTGCCTTTATTTTTCAATATGCAATTTTGCAGTAAAAGCACTTGGCCAACATTGTACTCGGCATATTGTGAACTGAGCCACATGTTGGAAATAAACTCTGGTTCTGTCTGTTGGGAAACCAAACAATGGAAGTGAGGTATATTGTCCTGACACTTGAATTCTAAATTAACTCAGCTGTACTAAACCCAGCGGTGACATAAAACCATTTCCCAAAGTCTATGGACCAATGAGGAAAAAAAGTCACCTGCTTGCAATTATTGCTTAATAACTTGTTGGAGTGTGTGTGTCCAATTCTGTGTATATGTGGGTGTTTTTTTTTTCATTGGTAGTGGCTGGATTCAATTTAGCTGTGGAAAGGTGAAACATTTGATTGTCTTAGATATTTCCTTAATTGCATTAATTTCACTATTCAGCAAGAATCCATTGGTAATCTATGCAAACTGATTGTTTAGTCCAAACAGAAGTGGATTGGATTAAAATGCAAGTACCACACGGGTGCCCTGAAAGCACAAACCCACCGTCCTCCAGATATGAAGGACATAAAGTGGAAGATTATGTAAGCAGGGATGTCTGATCTGCTTTCCTGTATAGTCATTTTGAGATGCCAGACTACATTATTCAAGAAATTTGTTTGGGGGTGGGGGGCATCTGGGCATTCCTTGCAATCCCGAACTGCTATTGTAAATCACACTATTGAATCATTACCATTCCTCTAGTGAAGGTACTGCCATTGAACCTTTGACAGGAAATTCTATGGGGTTAGAGCCAGCAATGATGAAGAACGGGTGAAATATTTCCAATCCAGGATGGAGAGGATTATGCAGATTGTATTGGTCACTTGCATCTGAATTTCTTGTCTTCCATAGTGATAGAGTTTATGGGTTAAGGAGATGCTGTTTGAGTAAATCTGATGAGTAATTATATTGCACTTCGTAAATGTTGCATACTGCAGCTATTTTATGCTAGTGGTGAAGTAAATAAATATTTATGTTGGTGGATGAGTACCAATCAAATGGGCTGCTTTGTTTTGGACCATGTCAAGCCTCTTTGGTTTTTGGAATTGCATTAATCCAGGCAATCACTCTTGTAACTTGTGCCTTGCTCATGAAAGGATTTGACATGCCAGGGGATGAAATTACGTGCTGCAGGATGTGATGTCTTCTACAGCCACACTATTTATTTAGCTGGTCCTGTTGAATTACTGATGAAGCAAACATTTGGAAAGGTAGCACCATAAAATGTTAGGAGTAAGTGGTCAGACTCTTCTGTTGGAGATGGTCCTTGTTGCCACCATGGTGAAAAATATGCCCTGTATGTAACATCCGCATGTGGATTGTCTTATTTGTTGCAGAATTGCAAATAGATTGGAACATTGTGCAATTATCTGGCAATATCCTTTACTTCCAGCATAATTATTGGAGGAGCTGAAGAAGTTGGCTTTGGAAGAAATTGGCTTTGGAAGACTGCCCTGAGAAAGTCATGTTCTGAGACTGGGGGTGATTGGCCTTCAACGCCCACAATCATCTTACTTTGTTCTTGCTGTGAATCCAACTTTTGGGGTTTGTCTCCTTGATGCCTATTAACAATTTTGCCATGGTTCCTTCATGCCGATTTAGATAAACGCTGACTTGATGTCAAAGGTTGTCCTTTCCTCATAGTATTCAACTGATTGGTCCATTGGTCCATGTCTGGACCAAGGCTGCAATGAAACCTGGACTTGACATTAGTGAATAGGTTATTGGTGAAAAGGGCCACTTGATGACATTGGCAATGACGTCTTCGACACAAACTAATCCAGTTAACTCAAAATGAAGTACAAGGGCATTCTTTATGACTTTGTATAAGAAGGCAAACATATTCTTTAAGTTCACTGCAAATCATTTTTGTTCATTGTCACGTTCCAGAATAGAATTGTGAGGATTTCAGGATTGACTGCTATCTGTTGCATTCTTAAATGAAAGTTACGTGAACTGGAGTATCACAGCAAAATTATTGACGGTTAACTGAGGCACAAAGAACAATAGATGCTTGAGGATTGGTAAGAACTACTAATGCTGGAAATCTGAGATAAATACATAAATTGCTAAAAGCGCTCACCAGATCAGGTGCAAAACTGTAATGCATGTGTGTATGTCTTCAAAGACTCTTACTTCTGACAAAAGGCCCTCTACCTTAAATGTCAATTATTTCTCATTCCACAGACGCCAGTGGCTGATCGTCTCCAATATGTTTTGGTTTTACTGAATGTCAGTGTTCTTCTGAAAATTCCAAATTCAAGTTCCAGACTGAAGTGCTAGATAAAGTTGCTTTTAGAAGTCCTGACGTCGATATGCAATTTCACTTTGCTTTTCTGGCCTTGTTCTCTGTTCTGACAACTTGGTTAAGTTGCAGTAATGCAGCATGGTTAAACCTTTAAAAAACTCATTACATTTGAGAGTTCCAAAATAAGTTGCTTTCTGCAAAACAATGAAAACTCAACTCCCTCCTCCAGATGATCAAGCTTCTCTAAATGTAACTTAGAAAAACCACGCAAAACACAGTAATTATGCTTTAAGGTTATTTTGGGATATTTTTAAGAATTTAAATTGTGTCACATTACTCACAATGCAAAATGAAGTCAGACGTTTATAAGTCATCTAGATTCGATGTTCTGAACTTGGTGAGCTTGCATTTCATTTTTCTTCATTTATAATCCATTCACTTTTTAAGCCTGCCTTTCTCCCAAATCAAGAATTGAAATTAGTTTAAAGATATTTGCAGACTAGTGATTTTATTTCTTTTTTGCATCTTCTGGAATAAAGCTGCACCTTGTGAAGTTCAGATCTGTGGGTATTAATTAATTTTAAATTGATGCCCATAAGATCATTGATTCACCCAGGAAATTTTTAAAAAAAATATAGATTTACATACCTTGATATTGATCTTGATATTTGTGCCTTTTTCCAAGATTTTAATAATGTCCTTGTCTTTCTCACTACTTTCTCTGTTGCTTTTAAAAAATGTTTTCTCTGGTCCATTTTGGTTTCTAAAGCTTGTGGCCATCTTGCCATGAGACCTAATTGTAGTCAGCCATGTGAGTTGATGTGGCAGAGTGAAGTGTTCAGATGAATAACTTAGAATCTTTGAAAATAAAATGCTTAAATGGATACATAGGAACCTGCTCAGATTTTTAGCTAACATTAAATTAAAGAATGTTTTATTATTGCAAAGAATTTGTGTGTGAGCACCTTATTGGAGTTGAGGGGGTGGATGCCTGGTGAGTTGCAAGAAAGGAATCTTCTCTTGTAATATGTCGTCTGTCTCTTTAACTTCCAATTTGATTCAATGCTAAAGGACCTCTTTCCTTGTTTGTTTTGTTTCGGCTATTTGCTTCCAGAATTGTGCACGTTGTCCATGCAATTTGGATGGAAAGCAAAGCTATCTGTTAGCTCAGTATAAAGTTCACCAGCTGTATTTAGGGGGGCACAGAGGGTGTGAGAGTTAAGTGGTGACTGGAAAATGTAAGAAATCCCTTTGGACTTTGCCTGCTTTTCCAGTGGTTGCTTTGTAATGCTTGTTTTTATTGATTGGCTAGAAAGGCACTGAAAGAGGTGGGGCTCTTTGTGCTGCTTCAGTACTATGCACTCTCACTGGAGACTTTTTGAGGCTACAGGAGGTCTGTTCCTTGCTCAGAGGATAAAGAAGTTTTGATGGTCTAAGGTAGCTTTTATAAGCAATCTTTCTGCATTGAGCAGAAAATCTTTTTGCAGTCATTTTGTACCCCAGGTAGGAGAACATTTTATAATGGTAAGATCTTGTGCATTAATGCTAAATTTAAAAATGTCCATTGATTTTTTTAAAATTACTGTTTTGATTTGGAAATGCACTCGTGTATAGAGTTTAGTGCCTTGTATTTCAAAAATCAAAGTTTCATACACAAGGATATGTAGGAAAAATGGCATTTTTAGACTTTATGTCCACTCTGTATTTGCATATATGTTTGGTCATAACTTGTGACAAAATTATATGCAAAAGTTCTAAGGAAATACAGATTTATTGAAGAGCTGATGTATGGTAATGAATGAAAGAAAATTACCTTTTTTTTGTTTGTGATCGTATCAATACTTTCAAAATCCCTCCTCTTCTGTGTAGCCTCATCTCCATATTAGTCTTCTCCTTCTGCCCTTCAGTTTCAATTTCCTACCTGGTGTGCAGGTTTTTTTTTCATGGTTTGTGCCAATGTTTGAGTTTGAGATTTGCATTACTTTTGCTTGATCGAAAACTCTCTACAGTCAATAGAATGCTTTGTGTAGAAAATACTGCAATCCATTTTGTGTTTCGCCAGTTTTCACAAATATGGTAATTAGCTTTGTTGTTTTCATTTGAGGAATAAATAGTGGGCCAAAGATCGAGAAGAAATTGACAGCTATTCTGTGAATAATAACTTGATATTCCTCAAAACCATATGAGAGGAGATAGAACCCAGATTTCTCACCAGAAAGGCAGTATTTCATATGATCCAGCTCTTCCCTTAGTGGCACTCTGAACAGTCAGCCTAGATTGTTTTGCTCATCGGCCATGCTTTGGAATTTCCTTCTGAAGTACCCTGATACCTTTGTATTTTCCCCTTTATAACCTAACACTTTGACCAAGCTATTTCTGATCTGTCGTAATGTTTAGTTATGTCCTTTTTTTTTCGTTAATGCAGTTGCAAAATGTTATAATCCATTTAAATTTGATAGAGCTAAATGTATCCCTAGATCTATTATGTTGCAGAATCTTGAACCTCTAAGAGCTCTGATGCAGAATAGTTAGGTAATTTTCTTCAGAAAAATAAACGCTGTATTAGGATTGATTTCCAGAGGAATGGAATTGAAAAGCAGAAGTATTATATTCAACTTTGATTAGACCACAATTTTTTTTCATTTAGAATCCTGAAAATTGTTCCAGGATTCAAATTAGAATATATATGCAGATCATTGTAGAAGACTAAAGTAAAATTCAAAAGGAAAGGTTCTTGAAGAAATGTTGAACGGACTTCTCTGCAACAGGGTGTTTGGGGAAGGATTTCATGGAATCAATGTAGAAGATGTTTCCACTTGCACTTGAAACAAGAACTAGAGTTCATTAGATATGAAATTGTCACTAATATACAAAGTGGGAATTCAGCTGAAAGTTCTTTTATCTTAGAAATTCACGACCACATGGAGCGGTTGAGACAGATGGCCTCAATAGCAACAAGGATTGTTGCTGTGAAAAGAATAGAAACGGTCTATTTATTAGGTTGGAAGGAGAAAGGAAGCTCATGAGACATAAAATATAAACCCATGTGAACCTATTGGACTGAATGACTTTTTTTCCTCAATGGTTAATATATAATTGTGTAATAAAAATATCTTTACAGTACAAGTTGCAAAGTGCACCTGAACCTTCCAGTGGAAGGACAGTTGTTTATAATTGACCTTCCAGGAACTTGCATTATTGCAGGGTGGCAAATAAATCCATCAAATTTAAAGATGGATAGTTATTTTACAATATGTTTTTACCTGCTTAGTATGGAATTGCATTAAAGACTTGCTGTTACAAATAATTTCCATGTGTCTCATTTCCCTAGGCTTCCCACATCCTTAGTATTTAAACACTGGATCTTTCCATACCGAGGCTGGAATATTCTGTAAATATCATTTCATTTCTAATTCCTTTCTGGTTTAATCTCTCACTTTTCTATGCAATCTCTTCCTTTTTATTTTGCATTGCATTAACATGGCTTAATATTAAATTCCAAAAAAACTGGATGCTAAAACAAAACGTGTAACTTCTCCACGGATGCTGATAGAATGTTTTGTTCCCATTTCCAGCACGTAGATCATCTTTTCAAAGTGCACTTATTACAGATAAAGCCATCTACTACATGATCCCACCACAAGACATATTTTCCCCTCTCCACCTTCCATAGGCACCGCTCCTTCCATGACTCCCTCGTCCACTCCTCCCTTTCCACCAATCACCCCCTTGGCACCTCCCCCTCTGACAGCAAGAAATGCTACAAATTATGTTCACACCTCCTCCCTCACCATCATTCAGGGCCACAAACAGTCCTTCCAAGTGAAACAACACTTGTGACTGCAGGGGTCATCAACTGCAGCCAGTGCTCCTGTTGTGGCCTCTATATTGCAGAGACTGGACACAGACTGGGAGAATACTTCATTCCGCACCTTTGTTCCATCTGCTACTATAGTCTGGATCTCCCACTGGCCACCCATTTCAATTGCCTGATGTCTGTCCGTGGTCGGAGAGGACGGATTTCCAATAGAATTCTACAAAACATTTAAAGACTTATTAATTCCGCCCCTCCTGGATGTAATTAACCAGATTGATGAAACACAAAGCTTACCAGATTCATGTCTTCTTCTTTGGCTTGGCTTCGCGGACGAAGATTTATGGAGGGGGTAAAAAGTCCACGTCAGCTGCAGGCTCGTTTGTGGCTGACAAGTCCGATGCGGGACAGGCAGACACGATTGCAGCGGTTGCAGGGGAAAATTGGTTGGTTGGGGTTGGGTGTTGGGTTTTTCCTCCTTTGCCTTTTGTCAGTGAGGTAGGCTCTGCGGTCTTCTTCAAAGGAGGTTGCTGCCCGCCAGATTCATGTAAAACAGCAATAATTACAGTAATACTAAAGCAAGGGAAAGATCCACTCTTACCAGCGTCATATAGACCAATATCTTTACTAAACACAGATTATAAGATAATAGCTAAACTATTAGCAAACAGATTAGCAGAGCATGTACCGAAAATGATAAATTTAGACCAAACTGGATTTATCAAAAAAAGACACACAACAGACAATATTTGTAAATTTATTAACTTAATTCATGCAGTAGAAGGAAATAAAGCACCTACAGTAGCAGTTACTTTAGACCCAGAGAAGGCCTTTGACAGAGTAGAATGGAATTATTTGTTCAAAGTATTGCAAAAATTCAGTTTACCGGAGAAGTATATTAATTGGATTAAAGCATTATATAAGGGACCGTTAGCGAAAGTGACAATAAATGGACATGTATCAAAGCAATTTAACTTAAGCAGGTCAACGCGGCAGGGGTGCCCACTATCACCTTTATTGTTTGCGTTAGCTATAGAACCACTAGCAGAATTGATAAGAATAGATAATAATATAAAAGGAATAAAAATAAAAGACAAGGAATATAAAATCAGTCTATTTGCGGATGATGTTATAGTGTACTTAACAGAACCAGAACTATCAATAAAAGAATTATATAAGAAATTGAAGGAATATGGAGAAGTGTCGGGTTACAAGATAAACGTAAATAAAAGTGAAGCAATGCCTATGAATAATGCGGATTTCTCAAAATTTAAGAAGGAATCTCCATTTAGATGGCAAATGCAGGCAATAAGATATCTAGGTGTACAAATAAACAAAAATCTCGGCCAACTATATAAACTCAATTATTATCCACTAATGAAAAAATTACAGGACGATTTAGAGCATTGGAAAGATTTACCACTAACACTAATAGGAAGGATAAACTGTATTAAAATGAACATTTTTCCAAGGATATTATATTTATTTCAGGCATTGCCAATACAACTGACAGAAAAATTCTTCAAGGAGTTAAAGAAAATAATAAGGAAATTTTTATGGAGAGGGGGGAAACTGAGGATAGCACTAGATAAATTAACAGAATGGTATAAACAAGGAGGCTTACAACTGCCAAACTTTAAAAATTATTATAGAGCCGCACAATTAAGATACCTATCAGATTTTTATCAAACAAGGGAAAAACCAGACTGGACGAGATTAGAATTAGATAAAATAGGGGAAAAGATACCTGAACACATATTATATAAATGGGATGAAAAATTGGTACAACATAGAAGTTCTCCAGTATTACATTATCTCCTCAATATTTGGAAGAAGATTCATGTAGAAAGAAATAAAGCAAATTATCAATTACCAAAACTAATATTGACGCAAAACAAGTTACTCCCTTTTACAATAGATAACCTTTCCTTTAGAGAATGGGAAAAAAAAGGGATTAAAAGAATAGAAAATTGTTTTTCAGGAAATAGATCCTTATCCTTTGAACAAATGAAAGATAAGTACAATATAACTGGAGATACAGCGCTGGCATATTACCAATTGAGATCCTACTTGAAGGATAAATTAGGAAGCAGTTTGAGTTTGCCAGAGGGAAGTAACCTTGAATATGTGATTACAGATACAATGATAATCAAAAGATTTATAACAAATATGTATATTAAACTGCAAGAAAAGGAGAATGAGGAAACAAATGGTAAAACTAAGCAAAAATGGGAACAAGATTTAAATATAAAGATAAAAAAGGAAACATGGGAGAAATTATGTTCTGGAACGATGAGAAATACAATAAATACGAGGCTACGTATGATACAATATAACTGGATACACAGACTATACATTACACCTCAAAAGTTAAATAAATGGGACCCAACAGTATCTGATAGATGTTTTCGATGTAAAAAAGAAATGGGAACAACAATTCATGCAATCTGGACATGTGAGAAAGTAGAAAAATTTTGGGAAGATCTCAACCAGATATTAAATAAAATAACAGAAAACAATATACCAAAGAATCCAGAGATTTTTCTCCTAAGTAACATAAAAAACAAAGAATTTGGAATTGATTTGGAGGATGCACAAAAAAGATTTGTTAAGATAGCTCTAGCCGTAGCAAAAAAATGTATTATGTCAACCTGGAAATTGGAAGATAATTTGAAAATACAACAATGGTATATAGAAATGAATAAATGTATTCCATTAGAAAAAATAGCATATAGTTTAAGAAATAATATTGAAATATTTGAACAAATATGGGAGCCTTACATTAAATACAATAGCGAAAACCTACCGGGAACAATCATTACCTAAGTTGATGGAAGGAGAAGGAAAGAAAAGAATGGACTCAGTAGATTTCTGGTGTTTTTTTTTTGTTGAGTGACAACATTGTCTGACTGGTTTAATGTATCCTAGATTGTATACCTTAAATGGATGAGAGGGGGGGTTGGGGGGGGTGGGTTGGGAGGAGTGGGGGGGGTGAGAAAATGTCACTGTATATGTGTGAAAAGGAAAACGTGTGTATCATGGCTAATGTGATTTATGTTGTGAAAAATAAAAAATTATAAAAATAATGTCTGTCCGTGATCTACACTACTGCCAGAGTGAGATCACCTATAAATTGGAGGAATAACTCCTCATACCTGGGCATCCCGCAGCCAGATGGCATTCACATAGAATTCTCCAGTTTCTGTAAGTGGCCGCCCATCTCTCTTCTTCCCCTTTCCCTATTTCTCCTGTCCTCTTGCTCTGTCTTTCTCTCTTTCCCTTTCCTATGCCTCCTTTCCTGCAGTTGAGTGAAACATGAAAGTTTTCAGATGCTGTGATTGTAGAAAAAACACACCAAAATGGTGGAGGAACTTGGTTGGCCAAAGATATATTGTCGACATTTAAGGCCTGAGGCTTTCTTCAATAAGCCAGAAGCAGGAAATCTCTGAATTCCGACATATTCTGGCTGGGGTAGGAATCCAGATCAACAAAAGGTGTTAATTGGATATGATCAGGGATGAGGTAAGAATTTATCATGTTTGTGCGAAAGCAGATAGGGAAAGGCGATGGGGGAAGAAGTGAGGGGGGGATAGGGTTTAATCAAAGCCAGAGAAGTCAATATTAATGCTCCTACAGACTACCCTCAGCTTGATGCGCAGGTAGCAGCAGACCTTCACTCTCTCATTACCACAGCTCCGTATCTCATTCGCCACGATCTGCCATGGGCCTCTCCTATACTACACCCTCTGTGGGATCCACGCATTCACCCGCCAATTCTACATACATCTGGTATCCATCAAGGATCGGAATTTCGTGTCCCTGGAGGCTGCCACCTTGATGACCCATGCAGGTCTCCACTCTGGCCCTGATGGTTTACAGGACTGAGCTCCTGACGCGGGTCTCTACCTTGGCCCTGGTGACCTACAAGATCGAGCCTTTGACATGAAATTTCACCCTGAACTTGACAACCTACAGAGCAGAGCTTTGGATGTGGGTTTCCACCATGGCCCCTGCGACAATCAGGACTGAGCCTCCGTCGTGAGCTTCCACCCTGGCTCCAGGAGCATACGAGCCTCTCTCTCTCCACCCTCTGAATTTCCCAATCTTCCCCTCCCTCCCTTGGACCCTTCCTACTCTCCACCTCTCGATCCACCCCCATCCTCCTCCCCTCCCCAACAAACCATCCCATTGAATCTCCTCGTAATCCCTGCCTGGTCTTCTAATCTCCTCTGACCTTCCCCTCTCGGAGACTGAACTCTCTGTCCTCAGTAAAGGCCTCACCTTCGCCCACACCTCAATGTGTTCCGCTCACGCCATGATGCTGAACTCTTCTTCTGTCGGCTCTGTCTCCATGCAAACTTTCACAACCACAAATCTCCCCCACCCCCCCACTACAGATCCCTTCTCCCACTTTAAACCTTCCTCCTCTCTTGGACACCTGGTTCTGCTCTCCTGCATGCTTCAGGCCTTTATATTTCCAATTGTTGCCATGACATCAACCCTATCAACTTCACTACTCCCCTCCTTCTAATTTCACCCCCCTCCCACCCTTCGGAACACCCGGCCCTCCACTCTCTCCATACCAATCTGAACCTCATCATCAAACCCACAGATAAGGATGGCACTGTTGTGGTTTGGTGCATTGACCTCTATCGGACGACAACTCCCAGACACCCCCTCTTACTTGCACCTCAATGGGACCCCACCAAAACTCATTAAACCACTGTATCATGCTCCATCTCAGAACTCATCACTTTTGGTCACCTCCCTGGCATCGCCTCCAACCTTAATGTTTTCCAATTCCGCACCACCCTTTTTTTTTTTACCTCCTACATAAACCCAATTGACCCGGCAGACCCATCGTGTCCACCAAATTGGTATCTCCTTACCTCAACTCTGCTTTGTCCCCCATGGTACAGTCCCTCCCCACCTACATCCGGGACATTTCACACACCCTCCATCTCTTCAACAACTTCCAGTTCCCTGAACTCTTTTTCCCTCATTTTACCATGGACATTCAATCCCTACATATCTCCATCCCCCATAATCAAAGCCCTTCATTGCTTTCTGGAGAATAGAACCAACCAGTCCCCTTTCAGCACCATCCTCCTCCAGCTGGCAGAACTTGTCACTTCCCACTTTCTCCAATTCAAAGGTGTAGCCATGGTACCTGCATGGGCCCCAGCTATGCCTGCCTTTTGGCTATGTGGAGCAATCCATGCTACAAGGCTCCACAGGCAAGGCCCCTCAACTCTTCCTCCGCTACATCGACGACTACTTTAGTGCTGCCTCATGTACCCACGATGAGCTCATTGACCATCCACTTTGCTGCCAACTTCACCATGACCTCAAATCCACTTAGTCCATCTCTAGCAACACTTTCTCTTTTCTCGATCTCTCTGTCTCCATCTCAGGAGACAAACTCTCAACAGACATCTTCTATAAACCCACCAACACCCACAGCTACTTCTTCTACACCTCTTTACTTCCGCCCCCCCCGTTCCCTGTAAGGATTCCATTCCATTCTCCTAATTCCTCCATCTCTGTCGCATGAGTACCCAGAATGAGGACTTCCATGCCAGATCTTCAGAAATGCCCCCCTCCTTCTTCAAACAACATGGCTTTCCCTCTACCGCTATTAGCTCGGTACTCACCCACATGTCGTCCACTACCCACCCATCTGCCCTGGCCCCCTCCGCCCCCATGAATAACAAGGGACATGATTCCTCTTGCCCTCACCTACCACCCCACCAGCCTCCACATCCAATATATCCTCCTCTGCCATTTCCACAGCTAGACACATATTCCCCTCTCTTCCATTTCCACAGCTAGACACATATTCCCCTCTCTTCCTTGTGTAGGGACCACTCCCTCTGTGACTCCCTTGTCCACTCCTCCCTCCCCACCAATTGTCTCCTTGGAACCTACCCCTATAACTGCAGTAGATTCTCTACATGTCCACACCTCCTGTCTCAGTATCATTTGGGGTCCCAAAAGTCCTTACAAGTGATGCAAGATTTCATTTGTGAATCTGCAGGGGTTATCTGCTGCATCCAGTATCCCTGGTGTAGTCCCCTATATATTGGAGAGACTGGACGCAGACTGGGAGATCACTTTGTAGAGCACCTCGACTCTGTCCGTCACAATAACGTGGATCTTCTAGTAGCCACCCATTTCAATTCTCCATCCCATTCCCTTGCCGACATGTCTGTCAATGGTCTCATGCACTGCCAAACTGAGACCATCCGCAGATTGGAGGAGCAACACCTTATCTTCTGACTGGGCACCCTCCAAGCAGATGGCATTAACATCAAGTTATCAGGCTTTTGTTAACGCTCCCTCACTTCTTTGTCTCCCTTCTGTTTCCTTTGGCACAAACATGATATGTTTTTAACTGATCACTTATCATATCAATCTTTCTTTTGTTGGTCTGGATTCCTCCCCCAGCCAGCATTGACTAAATTCTGAGATTTCCTGCTTCTGGCTTATTCAACTTATTTTTTGAAGAATGGCTCAGGCCTGAAATGTTAGCAATATATCAGGAAGAGTTTCTCCAGCATTTCAGCACGTCTTTCTCTGATGAAGACTTACCTTTCCTATTCATATCCAATCATCACCTTTTGTTTGTTGGCCCATGCTTCTTCCCCACCCTCTCTCCAGCCTTTCCTCCATTCTAACTTCTCCCCAGCCTTTTTATAACATTCAACATAAATAAAATAGAACCTGGCTTCTCACCATATTTGATTCTATCCAAATATAACTGAGAATTGTTAAAGACTAATTTCTTTGAATAATATGAACAGTTTGAAATCTCATTAAAATAAAGAGATTTGCCATTCAGTTAACCTGGTGTTTGTGTAGCAATGGCATTTTGGGAATTGATCCTGAAGTAAACCCTGCAAATATTTAGTACAGTATAATATATGCATCATGTCTGTTAACTATAAATTTTATGCTGAATGATGCTGTATGCATGTAACTACATCCTTTTTGTAAATGTATAATATTGATTTGAATCTGCACAAATCTGCTATTGTAAAATCAATTCACATGTGTGATGACGAGGCAAAGCTGCCAATTCAGCATCATTTTACAGAATTGCTTTTTAAAGATTTAAATTTAACTGAGTGGTTCTGGTGGACATGAGCTACAGTGTTTAAAGGACAGCTAGAATACAGGTTCTTTTTTGCAAGAATGGTAAAGTTACCTTTTAGAAAATGCATAAATTTAAAAGGAAAGTATTGATCTGTAAACTGAGAATATTTTGACTTGAGTGTGGTATCTCTCAGCTGACCTCTTTCATTCTTGAGCCTCATTCCCAGGTTTAATAGGCTGGGCCTGATCCTGTTGCTTCATCGGTCAGTTGAACATTGTCATATTGTTTTTGTTTTGTGAAAAAGCTTTTCCAGACAAACATCTTTGACCACAAGTTCATCAGACAGTGGTCAATATGGAACATCCAACAGACTCTGAGAGACAAGCTATCGATTGACCTGATGGGGTGGTTCCTTGAGTAGACTGTCCAGGTCATTTGACCAACCCTTTTGCAGACTGTGCTCGTGCTAAGAGTGTGTGGAGTAGGTTACCAGTATCGTTGTCATGGTTTAGCCCCAGCATGGCAAAGGGCTGTGGTTTACAGGCTGTTCCTGGGGATATATACAGATATCCAGAAATGCTGGAAGAGTAACTTGGTTAAAAACTGTCTTTAGATTGCCTGAAATATGGCCTTCCAGTACGTATCAGTGAAAGAATGCTGTCGACTAGCAATTTCCAGGCTGCAGGAAAATATGCTGAGGTATTTCTGGGAAAGGACCACTGTCTATAGCAGTGGTTTTCAAACATGGTTCTTTCTACTCACAGACCATCCTAAGTAATCCATATGGCATAGGTGCTCAGTGATTAGTAAGGGATTGCTTGAGGTGGTCTGTGAGTGGAAAGAAAAAGTTTGAAAACCACTGTTTTAATCGTACCTAATTGACTCGTTATGAGCACGGTTTCAGAACGCCAAAGGAAATGGGCAAATGACAATTTTTCTCAAGCAAAATATTTCAAAATCATTTGGATCTAGAACAGTGATTCTCAACCTTTTTTCCCCCCACTCACATACTACCTTAAGTAATCCCTTCGTAATCACCGAGCACCTATGGCTTAGGGAATACTCAAAGTGATATGTGAGTGGAAAGAAAAAGTTTGAAAACCACTGGTTGAGAGCCCTTCATTTTGGGCAGTAGGCCATTTCACGTCAGGCCTCCGCCTTGTGACTGGCTATGGAGCGGATAGAAAAATAGGAACTTGCCCTTCAGACAGCAGACCTAAAAAGGCTGCTCCAGTGCCCCATTCATATCCAGAGGTGCCTCGTAGCGCCCTCTGCATCCCCGTGGAGATTGGCCGACTGGTACCATAGCACCACCCATCATCAATACGCAGCAGAACTATGGCCATCTTCCCTACCCATAATCTCCCACGTAGTTGAAACCACTCTATGGTTCCCAGAACAGTTCCAGCTGTGTGGGGGATATTGGGTAGGGATATTGGGGCTGCTGCCCCAAGGGTCCTCGCTGACAGCTCCCATTGCCCCAGTGGTCCCCACTGACAGCCCCCGACTTGGAAGGAGAGTGTGGAGATGGGTCACGGGTCACGGGCTGACGGCATCATCAGCCCATCCCTAAACAGCAGCAGAATGAAGGGATCTCAACCAGTGGTTTTCAAACTTTTTCTTTCCACTCACATATCACTTTGGGTATTCCCTATGCCATAGGTGCTCTGTGATTACGAAGGGATTACTTAAGGTGGTATGTGAGTGGGGGGAAAAAAAGGTTGAGAATCACTGTTCTAGATCCAAATGATTTTGAAATATTTTGCTTGAGAAAAATTGTCATTTGCCCATTTCCTTTGGCGTTCTGAAACCGTGTTATACATTCAGATCGATTGGCTGCGCTGCTGAGATTATCCCTCTCAGAGAGGGGTTGGAATATGCGGCTCAGAGACTGCCTTCTCGCATTCAGAAAGGTAGGTGATTATGCGTTTTTACGGAGTTTCTCCGCCTTTACATCTCAACTTTTGGGCTATCTGAAATGGCCCAATGAGGGGCTGAAATTGGAGGGCAAACCCCTCCCTCTGTTGTAACTACAAGGGGCCACTTTAGTGGTTCGACAGAAAATGAAAGAATTAATATAACACGACAGCAAAGGCCATGCACGGCTTTCCTTTGCACAGTTTTATTGTGAAAAATGTTTTGCTTTTGGGGGAAAACTATTTGATGTTAAATTGAAATGTCACTTATGCAAGCTCCCAGGAAGGCCATGAGTTGTCATAATTTAATTATGGAGTCATTTAAATGTGTTTTGAGTTGCACTGTTTGTCCATAGTAAAGCAAGTTTGATTTTGCATTTGAGTATGTCATTCATGACCTGGGAATGCATGTTGGTGGTACTGGGTGGAAAAAGTTGGTTTGATTTCATGACTGAGCTTGACAATTATTGGAATTTACCTTCCGCCTCAGAAATTGCTTTGGAAAAACATTCAGTTAAAACTTCACAAACCCATTTGCAACTAAATGTTGATAAACATGTTAAATGTTTGCTTTGTTTTGAATTAAATCTCTAATCTTAGTTTGGAAACTATTATAAAAATAAATTGAAATAACGTATCCTCCGTCTTCTTCGGTTCTCCAAAAGTAGTACTTATTTGACTCTGAAGATGCTGATCCACTTCTAATGGTAGTAGCTCAGAAGAGTAGAAAGATTGCTTCAGAAAGATATGATTGTTTAGAATCAAAGAGAGCAAACTTGCTAGAATTTCCTGTTTTCTTCACTTTTATTGGCAATTTTGTCCAGAAAGGATTTATACCAGTGAGGAGATTACTGGGGAAGCGAAGTAAATTGAAGTTGGAAGCTGTAAAATCCACACTCGTGGAGGTTTACACTTGCTGTACTCCTTCAGGCGAAACTAATATAAGCACTTGTTTTAATGTAGTATAAATATCTTTTGCTGCCCATAAATGCATCATTTTGGGAAGAAGAGGACTGAATGATAAATGGAAATTCTAAGTTAATTCCATTACCACATCAGCAATACACCTGTGGTGATCCACTAAATTTTATCTTTGTGATTGCAATGTTTATTGCAGGCAAGTGAAAATATTCTAGTTGAAAGATGCTGGGTTGGGACAGAACACATTTTCTGGTGAATCTATGCTATTAGTTTATTTTTGTATCTTTTTCTGTCAGGTTGGCTACTGTTCTGTATATCCTAAACAGGTAATTCAGGCAAATGTATACATTGGTTATCCGTTTCTCTCTGAAAATGACGTCAAATGTTCATCTCTTTCTAATCTTATTTCTATATATGAGGGTGTAATGAGGTGATCTAAATGCCACCTGTGGTGGGAAGCTCCTTTTAACAAGGCGGTTTCCTTGTAATTACGACCTCCTTCAAGTAAGTCTGTAATTTTTGTATGCAGTTATTCCAGTCTTGTTGCCATTGTTCTTGTAAAGCAAGTTTATATCATGGGCAGTAATTCTGCAAAACGTTAAGTAGAACCAGTAAAATATCTCCACTTTTAGAAGTACCTGTATTAGATAGTTGATTACACAAAGATCCATAGAACTACTCAGCACAGAGAGACTGTGCCAGTTACTCACCACTACAAACAAAAGATTGTATGCTTCAGTGAACATCTTTTAAAAGAAAAGAGTGCCTTATCTCACTCAGTTTTCAGCTTTGTCCATGCCCTTTCTTTGATTCTTACTGGTCATATGCTTTGGTTTTTGGAAGTTGAAACTTTTGTGACAAAACAGCATCAAGTGATCATGTTGCTTATGGGTTTATTCCCTACGTGTATTAATCTCTGAGTATTTGTTTACTTTCCTCTTCAAAGTGTTCTCCTTCAGCTACCTGTCGTTGCCATTATCTAGCCTTGTGGAGGAGTACAAATATGCCAATGTGAGGCTGGAGATGATACTCAGAAAATCATGGGACATGTATGCAAGAGGTGCTGCCCCAGTCTTATCAACAGGCAGAAAATGGGCGCCAGCTGCAGAATCAGCACTCTGACTCCAGGACATGGTGGGCTATGTGCAACAAGGTAGAGGTGGTTTTGGCTTAGAAACAAAGAAACCCACCTGGCAGAAAGCAAGTCCATTTGAATGTTGGCAGCTGGTGATGGAGGTAGTGCACCAACAACAAGGTTTGCCAAAGCCATAACGAGGGCAATAGGCAAGATGGGAGGGTGTTGTAAGAGGGAGACTAACCTGGAAGGACCTGTGGATTAAGGAGTCAAATAGAATAAGCTTCAACATCTGAGCCACATGTGTCCTGCCCCCTTCCACAAACCAAAATTTGTGGTTGGGAGTGGACCCAGCATGTCCCCTCTGCACAGTTCCTGCTACACTCAAGCACAAGGGCGATATTGGCAACACAATCAGGTCCTGAGATGTCTAGCTGTTGAACTCAAAGAAAAAAGAACTTTGAATGCTCTGCAGTCAAACATCCAGAACCCAGACACCCTCCCATACCTAATATATTTTATTTGGGAGGGAATAAGTCACAGGACCCACTCCTCCTCACTCCAAAACATAGGCCAACTGAACACAGCCATAGATTGGAAATTGCTTCTGGGCCTCAGTCAGTGACTCACTTTCCACCGGAAGATGCCAGCACCAATCTGAGACCAGATCTGGTCCAGCTCTCAGCAGATAGTCTTCATTATTGAGCTGACAGTTCCTTGGGAGAGGCTCAAGAAAGGAAGACACTCTTTATACTAAACTTAACGCTGAAGAGTGAGGCTGGAAAGATAGGGTGCATCCAGTTGCAGTCACTTGTAGAGGATTTGTTGCTGAATTCATGACCAAGCTTCTAAGGGAAGTAGGAATCTCAGGGCAGGCCCTCAGAAAGGCAATTAAATCCCTATCCAAATCAGCTGAAATGAGCAGTCACTAGCTCTGGCTGAAAAGGAGGGATCACAAAGAGAAACAGATATGGGACACACAACCAAGCCTGATCAGCTTGTGGTGGGCCTGCCTTGGCCGAGGGAGTCTTGTGTTTAAAAGGCCGAAAGTCCCAATGATACGAGGGAGTACAACTGAAGATGTGTCTGATACCGGTTTAAATTCCCTAGTGGCCATCACCCATTATTGTAATTGAGGCAACCGACCATAATAACTGTTTGACAGTGGATCAATCTACCAATATTGAAACATCAGGGATTGTAACACCTAGTCCTATAAATTAACCAATATGCTTCAGTGATATCTGCTGATAAAAATTTATCTTTGCTCATTCTTTTCCTAACAATTTAAATTTAATTTCATTTTATGCAATTGAATGAATAATTTGCTTTTGCCACCTATCTCGATTGTTTTAGTGGGTAGGAAAAGAGTCCCATGTTCTGTTGGGCACTTGGGAGGGCAGCAGTGATTTGAGGTGGTTCTTTCGAGGATAATGAACAGAGCTGACTTTAGACAGGATGATTATTTTTTTAAGCGTAGACATGCTTGATTTGAGAGTGCTGCCGACGCTGGTGTGACTGTTATTTTCAGACCATTGTGTCTACTTCCTGTGTGTCAAAGGTCTTTGGAGGAGGGTAATGTAAAGATGGGAAGCTGGCAGGAAAGTGACCAGATTGCATATCGCAGGGCAAGCTCAACCGCAGGAACAGCTGGTGATTTGACTGAATTCACAAGCAACAAAGGGTAAAACTATTGAAACTAACTTCAGATTGCGGAAAGTGTTCACATCGACTTGCATTTTGATTTGGGCTGTAAAGTCATAACAGGCAGCTTCCCCTGAAGTGGGAGATGTCTGAAAGTGAGAGTCCAAGGCTTGGTGCGACACTTGCTGTTGTAACCATGTCAGCCAGACCTTCTTTTCCCCACAAAAGGTGGAAATCTTTTTGCTTTGTTGAATGGAATGTCCGGCTATTTGAGAGATGTACTGGTTAGACTTTTCTAAATTAAAATTGTGTGTAAAGTTGGAAGCTTATAAGAGATCTGATATTTTCTGTGAGGCTCCTTGTACAGTACTTTTTACCTTGAAATCATTGTTTGTGATGTGAATTAATTTACACATCTTTAGTTTTGCAAAATCTTTGCACATTAAGTCTAACTAGAAAAAATACTTTGACACTGCATGATTTTATAACAGATTTTCCAAGTACTAAATTTCAGCATTTTAAAATGTGCTCATCCTTTTCTCTGCTATTTCAATCTTGCCATGTTTTTTTTTACAAAATAGTTTCTGGACCAATCTATTGATGAATCAGTATTTTCAAAGGTGTGTTTTTATTGCTTTCTGTTGCTTGGCAGTAACTGTAATGGTGTTAGTTGAGTCTGTGTGTAGAGCGGAGACTTGTCAATAGAATGCTGTGGAAATCTAATAAGTGGCAAACACTGTGTTCATTATTAAAGCATGAATTTGTTGTGATACTGTTGGAGCATCTTCTTTGCTTCACATCAGTTGATGCAATTGGATGAGAGCTTTGGACTATTTTTGTATTGCAGCATTGAAACTAACAAATGTGAAAATCCTTTGAAAACAGGAAACTCAGTCACTGTGTGTGTGTGAGGAACAGATGATCAGGATGATAGCCAGCTGAGTGGAAACTTCCAGCAAGCCTGTTTTTTCCTTGTTTTGCTCAGTGCATGACCGAGCTTCCTGGAAAACCCATACAAAATAAAACCTGATGGTGTGATCATTTGTGATTTGTGTAGTCACAGATGCAGAAAATAGTTTCCCATTGTGCTGCAAACTATCACAGTTGGTTGAAGCAAATTTGTTTTTTTTCTTCTGGTAGCACATTTTACCACTTTTCATAAACATGCTCTGTTCATTTGTTTGTTTTTGGAATCACAAAAGAAAAACAGTTGCCATCTTTATTTTGGAAGGAAAGTATTAATTCTGGAATTTGAATGCTGTTATAAAAATACTAATTAGTATGCTACCATAAACATAAATTTGAGAAAAAAATTTGAGTTCTCTCACAAATACTTGTTGTGTTAACGTATCACACTAATCTATACTAGTTGCTGTTTATTGTTCCAATGTGTGCCCCACATCAATTGCATTAATACCAATAGAAGATATAGATGTGAACTGACAGTGTTATTGGTTGCTTCATGAACTTAACTGATCGAAAAATGTTTCCTGAAATATAAGTTAAGATTTGTAAATGGATTAGACTTTAAAACTTTCCAAGACTTTATAAGCTTAAAAAAAATGGCAACTGTCAGGCGTGCTTTTTAGTTTGGTGGCCGATAATGTGATTGAACAATAACATCTTGAGTTGGTAAATGTTTATTTTAAAAAAAATCAAGGGGAAATTCCCATTCTTTGCCTGACATCAGATGAAATAACATTGCAGAGCAGTAAATTATGATTTCAAATACTTAGGGATGAAAATTGGAAAGAAATTTTTATTATGTACAAACTTGAACAAGAAATGTTATTTTTTCTCCTGCCAATTAGTTGAATTTTATGATGTGGTTTGTAGTTGATGGTATCATTTTCCAATGCATAAACAGGGAAAACCAGAGGGATCATTGAGGGACCAGAGGTGGAGAGGGTGAGCAAATTTAAGTTCTTGGGAGTCACCATCTTGGAGTATCTTTCCTGGACCCAGCACACAAATGATATTGTGAAGAAAAAACATCTGCACATCTACTTCCACAGGAATTTGCAGAAGTTTGGCATGACATTGGAAACCCTGGCAGATTTCTACAGATACGTGGTGGAAAGAGTGCTGACCAGATGCATCACAGTATGGTATGGGAACACTAATGCCCCAGAGCATATAGCCTTGCAAAAGGTAGTGGTCACAACCCAGAACATCCCAAATAAAAAAAACCTTCCCATCCTTGACGCACACTGCTGTCAGAGAGCAGCAGCAATCATCAAGGATCCACACCACAAGCACACGCTTAGGTCTTGCTGCTGAATCAGGAAAGGTGTCACAAGACTCTCACCACCAGGTTCAGGAACAACTGATACCATTCCACCATCAGACTTCTCAACAGCAAACTCGATCAGGGGCTTATTTAAGGACTCATACTTTTGCACTTAATTGATTTTTTTTTCTCTCTGTTTATTTACATTTCTTTATTTGTTCACATGTGTACATTGAGTCAGTTTTTTGGCACTGATAATAAGTGATAAATCTGCCTCACCTGCAGGAAGAAAAATCTCGGGGTTCGTATGTGATGTGATGTATGTATTCTGACAGTAAATCTGAAACCTGAAATCTGAATCTAATTGTCTGTTGCAGATTGGCTGGGTGAGAGTATACATGCTGATTGTTCATTTTTAAAATATATCAGACCATACTGATGAGCAAATCCAATGAGTGTTCAGTCTTTTCAAGTTCATGAATGGTGCTCATGTGCATCAATTCTTGCTAAGTGTGAGAGAACGAAAGGACATCAGTAATTGTCATTATGGCAATTAGTTTGAAAGTACAGTTGTAAATTTGTTTTGAAACATCTAAAGTCAAGTGGTGCAGTTTGCTTTAACTAGAACGTGATGTCACCACACATCAATGTGGCTTGGCTACC